>NW_023144634.1:619668-637029 GCF_012932325.1 Thrips palmi
CAAATTTGAATAGCCACCCCTTGCTTGTGCTGGACGAATTATAATTTCGGCGCTAGGAGAGCGGGCTCATAGAAAACTGGTGGCGCAGTGGTTAGAACGCTGCGTTCCTGCCCGGCAGGTCTCGGGTTCGAGACTATGCCATGAAATTTTTCGGCAACGGCAACAAACTTCTTGAGGAGGTCTATCCGGAGAGGATTGAGTACCAGCGCTGGCAGAGCGAGCACCAGGGGCCCTCCGGTAGCCCAGTGGTTAAAGAGCATGATGTGGGAAGCGGCAGGTCCCGGGTTCGGGACCGGTAGTAAACACAATTTTTCGGCGACCAATTGCTGGGGGGTATATCCAGAGAAGATTGGGTACCTGCGCAGGCAGGGCGGGTGCCATGGCGTCCGGTTGCTCAGTGGTTAAGAGCATGTCGCGGGAAGCGGGAGACCCCGGGGTTCGGGACCGGTGGTATACAAAATTTTTTTTCGGCGCCCAAATTTGCTTTGGGAGGTATATCCAGAGAAGATTGAGTACCTGCGCAGGCAGGAGGGGTGCCATGGTGCCCCGGTGGCTCAGTGGTTAAGAGCATGATGTGGGAAGCGGCAGGTCCCGGGTTCGAGACCGCTCCAGGTCCCCTTTTTTTTCGGGACCAGATTTCTCGAACGGCAGCTCAAGAGGAGTTGCGACATCGCCGCCGACAAGCTGGTTCGGTGGCTGAGCGGTCAGGGTAGAGGAGTTGACTAGACTCGGCACTCGGGGTCGCGGGTTCAAATACCCAATGTGACCCCTCTGAGGTAAGGCCTCTGAATCTGGACTCTCACTGTACCACAGAAACCGCGCGCACTTCGGGTGGGCCAGCCCAATACGAACTCCACTAATCTGTCGAATTGCGCGGCAGGGATGCGTCGGATGAAGGCCCGGTTCCCATAAGAACACCGAAGCTGATCGGCGGGTCTCCTTGACACTTTCGTATTGCCACTTTTTGCTGCCGATTTTTTCCATGAAACGCACTGCAGGAATGGCGCATCATTGCCCAGCGGTACAATGTAGTTCAGTGTGCACGCTACCAGGTGCGAAATGTTCTTACTTTGGCGTCTTGGGCCCGCCGAGACTCGTTTCCAGGACCGAGAGCCCCAAACATTCCGAACCGTCCTGGAAACGGGTGACAAACGTCGCCAATGACACCCGTTTCCAGGACCAAACGTCAAACTGGTTGAATTTCGCCACTCCCGTCCTGGAAACGGGTGTCCGGCTACCTCAGGGACGCGTTACGGCCCTGAATCTTTCAGGACCAAGTCTGACCGTGAGGACCGTACTCACCCTGCGGCCAATATTGTCTCGACGCAAAGCGCTTCGGAGCGTGCGGGCTGATTTCCGCTGACATCGCGGTTAACCACTTTGATGCCGACCTCCCGCCCGTGTGTGCGTGTGTGTGTGTGTGTGTGTGTGCGCGTGCGTGTGTGTGTAAATGTGAGAGGCCACACGAAGACGCGCAACCCCCTTGCCATATTACGAGGAAATAATAATCGCCGTCCTCCTTTGGGCCCCTTCCCTCCCCTCCCCCAGGCCTGGCCTGGAGCGCGGTCGGTCCACAGGTGTAAATGGGATCAGGATTTTCTGATCATTTACCCATTTTTCTGATAAAATTTGGGATTTTCTGATCATTGGCGTACTATTAGAAAAATTGGCATCAGAATTGCAAGAATTTCTGATAACTGTGAAATGATCAGAGAAAAAGTCTGATCGCTAATTATTGATCAGGGAAAATTTCTGATCCGAAAAGTGATCAGACAGTGATCAGAATAGAGTCATCAGAAAACATAGACATTCTGATAACATGCAAAACTATCAGAAAATCGTGATGTCTCAAAAATCTAGATGCCTGTAAAACAGAAAGTTTTCGGAATTTTGGTTTCAAATTTGGTGAGCGGTATGTTCGCGACATTTGGCTAGGGCATTTTCAAGGTCATGAAATTTAGACCATATCTTCTGGCACTTTGAGAGCTGATGGCGAGCTAGCGTGAAACGGATTGCAGAATTGGATCGGACTCAGTTTCGACCCCCTAGAGCCGTTTGCCTCATCTCCGTACCTTTCATGACCGTGAAAATATCCTGAGTCAGATATCGTTACATTTCTGATAATACAATTTCTGATTCTACTCCAGGGGTGATCAGACCCGAGGTGATCAGAGCCACGCTGATCAGAAACGTGATCAGGAATCAGGAAAAAACATCAGAAAAGTTTCGAAAAAAGCATCAGGTTTTTTCCGATCTTCAATTTTCTGATCCAGAAAGTGATCAGCGCTAGGTGATCAGAAAATCCTGATCCCATTTACACCTGGGTCGGTCGGCCCCTCGGTAACAAAGGTGCTTCGTGCCGTCAACGGGGGGTGCCTCCCGCTCCATCCGCCCACCTCGCCGCGCCCAGCAGGTCCAGGAGGTCCGTGGGGGGCGTGGAGATTGAGTCATCATGTTTCCGTCCAGCCATCAGAGAGGTCCGCGGGTCCGCCGTGTCGCAAGTGGCTGGCGAGGCACGGCGCGAAACACGGGGACGTCGCCGGGGGCGGGCGGGGCGGGGGGTGGGGCGGGGCGGGGTGGGGCGGGGCGGGGTGGGCGGGGCGGGGCGGGGCGAGGCGGGGCGGGGCGGGGGGATCGCGTGAGCACGCGGCACGACGATGCTCGGTGCGGTAGAGCCCGCGCAGTGCGGTGGAGGTGGTGGCCGTGAGGGGTCCGGAGGGGCGGGAAAGGGGGGTTGAGGTGCGATGTGGGGGCTCGGGGGCGCGGCGGGCCGATCCAGCCAGACCTGCCTACACACCGCCCCCGCCGCACGCCACACGTCAGACGCGGCCACGGCACGCCACCGCGTCTTCACACACACGCACGCACACACGGAGCGAGAGGTGGGCTACCAGGCCGCACGGCTTAGGTGAGAAAAAGCATGTTCAGGCTGAGGGCGCTGCAGAGCGAAGCAGGGAAGGCCTTGTGAATATGCAGATCGGCATTGGAAGGCCGATCAGCGCGGAGAGGACGGCGAGGTTTCGGAGCGAACGCGGCGGCGAGGGGTGCGGCGAGTGCCGCCGACTCCGCCCACCCCCTGGCACCGCGCAAGCCGGGCAGCGAAGCCAGCCCAACGAACAAAATCACACAACGGCGCGAATTTGGTGACCTGTTGTCAAACGGCGAGGCGGCTTGGCTGTGTTTTAGGAAGCCAGAAGACTGTGCTGCATGCAGTGATGGCGGGGCCGACGGGGAGGTGCACGCCTCGCCGTGTGCAGATAGAGGGAACATAACTGGACACGCGTGCCGCACGGCTAATTGGTGCGTATGCACAACAGTGGCCTCTGGATCGCGAGCGCGGCCCCGAGAGGGAGAGAGAGGGGGACGGGGTTGCGAAGATAAGGGCGACGTGATTCTCGTGGCGAGGGTTGGCCCGGCGTGGTCAGCGCGACACTCACGTGTACGGGCAGAAAGCATCCGCAGTGTGCACCTGCAAAATGCCACAGTATGGTCCAACTTTGCGGCGATACTGCCTCCAAACCACGGTGGCGCGGGCATGCCAAAGGAAGGTCCAAAAAGTTTCAATTTTCCCCTTCTTCCCTTTTTTTTTGGCGTGTTGACAGCAATTAGAGGAGTGCACCTCGCTTGTCGTGCGACGCGTGTCTGGCGATGCGGGTCCTATCACGCCCCGCCCCGCCCCGCCCCCGCACCGCACCACCAGTCCCCTGCAGGTGTTCCCCGCGCACCTGCGAGGGGCGGGAGGAAACGAGGGCATGTATGGAAGCGGCGGCAGCGCGTCGCCATGAGGGTTCCACAGCCAGCGACGCCGCCGCACTGCCCGGGACGAGCGGGAGCGGCGAGTCACATCTATGTATCTGCGAGGCTGCCTCAGCCCCACGGCCTACAGTGGGCCAGAAGACCGGTGGAGGCGGCCCAAATTCTGGACGTGTTTTGAGCTCCTGAGTCGCTAAGAAGGACTCGAACCGAACGTGTGACCCCACCAACGGATTCCTCGCTTGGAGAGCAATCCATTGGTGGGGTCACACGTTCGGTTCGAGTCCTCCTTCGCGACTCTGGAGCTCAAAAAGCGTCCAGAATTTTGGCCGCCTCCACCGGTCTTCTGGCCCACTGTGCTGTCCCAACCCCGCCCCTCGCCCACACCCCGCCCCGCACGGACGTCGTTTTGACCGCGTTTCCCTTTCCCGAATTAATTGGCCTGGTGGGCTGGCGTGCCCGCTGGTGGGCCGGCCTGCCAGCCGGTGGGCTGCCGGTGGGCCTGCTGGCGTTTTGTCGTCCGTTTCGTGTAAAGATTACATCGCGGTGCTGCGCGCTGCGCTTTATCAGGTTAGCCAGGGGTGGACGCGGCCACGCCGCCGCGCCGCCACGCGGCTCCTTGCCTGCCGGGCCCTGCAGACCGATTCCGAGAGCCGTTTTCGTCGCTCCGTCTCTCTCGCACCTATAGGACGCCCCATAAGTGCGAGAGAGACAGCGACGAAAGCGACTCTCGGAATCACTCTGCGGCCCGCGATGCGCGGCGTGACCGGCACGAAACGGCTAAAAGGGCATCGGGAAGATATTGAAATACACTGCACAAGTCTGTGTCCTCCACAAAAAAGCACTGAGAGAAGAAATTTCCCCTAACCAACCCATATTTCCCTCCAATTCCGTTTGGATAAGAAAAAGACTTGAGGTCTTTTATCAAAGTGTCAAACTGGGGCTCCGTTAACCCTCCACACTGGCCATTCTTCTGACCTCCTGGAATCACAGTGGACAGTGGCCCCGGTGGAAAAACGGCAAAAACATGAAACACGCCGGCATTCCGTTTCCATCTCCATTTGTCTCGTTGGTTCGCGGGCGCCATCGTCGGGGCCATGGCACATGTGCGCGGTTCCCCGCGGTGCCCTGACCGACAGCGCTGCCGATAAGCATCGTGTTTGCCTTGTTTTATACATTTACTCTGGGCAAACAGCGGCCCGAATTAAGAGAGCCATAAAGTGTACACTTTAGGAGGCGGCCGGGCCACGGCGTGGCCACGGCGGGCAGCTGGTGGCCGAGCGCGGGCCGCCGCCGCTGCCTCGACTTTGCCGCGACTCTGGAAACTCCGGAACGCGTGTGCCGCTTCCGGTTTTCCGCCCGACCGAATATTTACGTCATGAATAGCGAAACACAACAACAAGTCGTCGGACATGCCGGGAGCACCCCGCCGACGCGGAGGTCGGGGAGGAGGCCGAGCAGGCCACGAGGACGACGACGACGCCCGCAGCACCAACTGCATCGCAGCCGAGGCTCAATTTGCATCGCCAAGTATTATCCCTGCACAATGGGGGATCAGGCCGCTGGAGTGCCCCGCCGTGTGCACTTGCGATTCCTAGCCTGGCTGCGGCACTGTGGGGCGAGGATTAGCCCGCACCCCATGACTTGATCACCCTTTGCCGCGCTGTGCCGTGCCGCGCCACGCCGAGCAAGGCGGCGACGAGGACGCATGTGTCCGCGGAGCAGATCCAATTTGGAGTCCAAGAGACGGCTCGCGGTGCGCGGCGCGGCCCCGGCCGACCAGTGCAGCAGCAGTGCAGCACCGCGGCCTGCACGGGCACCCTGATGTATTTATGAGACAGGCAGAATCCGAACGGGCCAAACGGCGTCATGCACCGTTTGAGAGAGACGGGGCGAGGCGGGCCCTGCGAGCGGAGAGAGAGTGAGAGGGAGGGTGCACAGTACCCAATTTACTTCGTCAAGCAGATGGTGGTCGGTCGGTTTGAGCTCCCTTAAGTGGCTGCCGATCTAGAGGGAGCGGCCTTCGCGAGATAATAGAGGGGAATTTAATCGAGAACGGTACGGCACGCCGTGTGAAAAAGGAGGAACGAAACTTCTCTTACGCTGTTCACGTTACCCGCGAGCGCACCCACGGTGGCAAATCACAGTGGGCCAGGAGACCGGTGGAGGCGGACAAAACTCTAGACGCGTTTTGATCCCCAGCGTCGCTAAATAGGACTCGAACTGAACGTGTGACCCCACCAACGGATTGCTCGTGCGAAGAGCAATCCATTGGTGGGGTCACACGCTCGACTCGAGTCCGATTCAGCGACTCTGGGGCTCAAAACGCGTCCGGGATTTTGACCGCCTCCACCGGTCTCCTGGCCCACTGAACGTACTCGCATCGGATTGAACCGGCGCGCGGCGCGTCCCGCGTACGTGCTCGCAGTGCGGGGCACCAGGCTGCCGGTGCGGGGAAGGAGGCAAATCAGGTAAAAGTCGGAAAGCCGGAGGGGCGGGGAGGGAAAAACGGGAAAATGAGAAAACTCGGTGCGAGCGCTCTTTTGCAGATTACAACCCTCAGCTCCGCGCCGTACCGCCGCACCGCCACCCCGGCCAGCGCCAGCGGACTGGGCTGGTGCGCCGATAAGAGAGCGCGCATAGAAACTGGTCTGTAATCCCGGGCCGTCGTATTCAAGTGGACCGTTCCGACGTTGCGGCCGTGCCGCGCCGGCATGAGCACTCATCGCAATGTGAGCCAAGGATCGCCATTTAGCCTCTCGCCTCTTGCTTTCGGCTTGCAGCTTTCAGCGCGCTGCCTCCAGCTTTCAACGCTTTCACGGCTTTCAGTGGCGCGGCGCAGCGCAGGGCTTTCTGCCTCGCTTTCTGCGCGTACAAAGCGCGGGCCGGTCCGCCGGGCGAATCTGAGGAGCGGCCGCTGCGTGCGTCACTCTGTCTCTCTCGCACCCTCGGGGAGAGCGCCGCGAGTGCGAGAGAGACAGAGCGAGGAATCGCTCGGCTGCAAGTCGGAGAGACATGGCGGTCCGTCCGTCGCGGTCCATCCCGCTGCAGCCGGTCGGAAAGGGACGGACGCTGAGCTGAGAGCGACCGCTGAAAAAGAATGAGCCAAAACGCCAGAGCCAGAATGGCGATGCCCGCGGAGTGCGTGCGTTCCCGTGGAAGTGTGCGGGCAGGCCGGGGGCAGGCATGTGCACTGCAGGACGGTCCTCCCACGGGGTCCTCTTACGCCGTCCAGGGGCTTTCATTGGCCGCCACAAAACACACAACGGGGACGTCTCCGCGCCGCCGCGTGGCGGTCACGCGCGACTCCGCGGAGACACGCGAGATGTTTGCTTCGTTATGGTGATCGACAGACGGGACGCGGGACGCCCTTCCGATCCGATTTCAAAACCGCCGCCACAAACGGCACTGACACTTTCCATTACATCACCGTATGCGAGATTGATCGGCACGCATTATTCACGATGCGGGCAATAGTGTGCTTGCGCGCGTGTGTGTGTGTGTGTGCGTGTGTGTGTGTGTGTGTGTGTGCGTGTACTAGCTGCGGCTTGCGTTCCACCGCCGCGATGTAGATAAGGAGTTACTTTTTCACCCGTTGGTTTGTGTTCACTGATCTGCCACCGGCAGAACCAAACCCCCTGCTCCCCTCTCGCCTGCTTCTTCCCGGATCCGGATATTTTTTTCCCCCGTTGAGAAACGAGAAGGAGCCAAATATCGAACCCATCATTTCCACGCAGGGCGCGCTAAGCTCGCCGTCCCTAAATTCGCAGCTTTCCCAGCGGCGCGCGCCTTGAAAAACTTGGAGCAGGCTGTGCGTGCAGGGCGTCGCCGCCGCCGTGGCGTCGCCCCGTGCATTCCAAGTGGCGTAATTTGGCGGCGGCCCGCGGATGAAGCTCCGCGATGAACCTCGCCGAGATGAAGTCGGAGGGGAGAGACGTGCGCACCGCCAGTACCGCGTACGTCACACGGAAGCTGCAAACTTTTCCACGGCGTCGCATGTCGCCATGTCGCGGGGGGCGTGAGGGGGGCCTTGTCATATTGGGCGCCACCTGCGCGGGATGGTACCGCCACAAGGGCGAGGCGGACTCGTCGGCCGAGAGACGCGTGACAACCACGCGCCGGGCGTGACAGCAGGCCGATGCCGAAAAACGTGTTCGTCGCTCCGTGTCTCTCTCGCACTCGTGCGGCGGCCCGTATGGGTGCGAGAGAGAGACACAGCGACGAGACAACGCGACAGCGTGACAGCCGCTCGCCCGCATGCAGCGCGACCTACCACCACACGGACCGCACCGCCACTACTCCACTCCTCCGGTTTCAGGCGGCGGCTCCACGACGCTGTGCTCGACGGCCAAGTCGGCGTGCAGTTTGGTGCAGTGCGCCCAGCGCGCACGCACCGAGGCGCCACCTGGGCATGTATTCCACGCGGCGCGCACACACACAATAACAGTGCGGCGGCGGGGGGAGGGGGAAGGGGGTCAGTGAGCTTGCATTTTCGTTTCTGTTTCTTTCGCGCCTGCTCGGATTTCGATGCACCTTTTCTCCAGCACCAAGCCAGCAGAGTGGCGCGCGAAAAAGTAAAAAAACAAAAAGAGTAAATAGGACAAGAGGAAGGCGGGAAAAGCGGCTTTTGAACGCGCTAAGCCCTCCCTGATTCCCTCGCCTCTTTTTCGCCCCGGCCAGCACCCGGATAAAAACTTAGTTTTGACGGCGTACGCGCTGTCTGGTGGGGGGAGGGGGCCTCGCCGGACCTGAGACCAGGATCCGCAATCAGTACGCCGGGAGCCCCCGGGACACCGGCCGGGATTTGACGTCGGCGAAATGCTGCCTCTTTCTCTCTTCTCTCCTTCCTTCTTCCTCGCGCCTTTTCCCTTTCCCCGCCTTTGCCCCCCCCCCCCCCCCTTCCTCCTTTTCTTTCTTCCTAATTCAGTCCCCGCGGTGCACGCCTGGAGGGGGAGGGGGCGGCAGCATCCCGCCTCATATATAAATCCTGCATGGAGCAATCGGTGGAGAGCGTTGGGCTGGCCAAAAGGGGGCCTACCCCCTCGACCAACTCACACCGACGCACGCACACACACCTGCGCGCGCAACCAAATCGCGCGCACGCTTCCACAGGCAGCGAAGCATCAATAAGCAAAGACACGCGAAAAACATTGTGCAAGGCAGAAGAATCCCAGAGCAAAAACTAGGCGTTCCTTACCCTCGCTGGAAGAAAAAAATGGAGGAACATGGCCGGATCTGCCTCATCAAATCTCGAATCCATCCCATCGCGTCCCAGCACGCGCGCGGGCAGGTGCGCAGTGCCGTGAGGTGGGGCAGGTGGGGGGGGGGGGGGGGGGGGGGGCAGGGCGGCCTGGATGGGGGGGGGGGCTGGCCAAGATGAGGGAGTCGGCAGCGACGTGCTCGCCATCTTCCATCTGTCATCTGCCAGATTCGTTCTGAGGATGTTTCGGCGTCCCGAACCGCAGCAGCACCGCAACCTTTCGCTTGGTCCCGTCCCTTCCTTTCACGCCCCCCCCCCCTCCCCCTCCCTTACAGCGTCCTCCATTACGGTAATGAGCGTGCCGTGTATTATTGATAGTGGGACCGGCGCGGCGCGGCACGGCACGGCGGCGGGCTTTTCAAACAGATGTACCAATCTGGGAGGCTATAGAGATTCTCTCTCCAGCTCTTGGACGGACAGGGTCGCGGGGGGGAAGGGGGAAGGAGGGGGCGTGAATTGCGGTCGCATTATCTCGCGACGACGACCCCCTCCCCCTCCCCCTCTCCCGGAGATTGCATCAATTCAGTGTCAGAACCGCGTCCATCATCCTCACCGCAACGACACCGCCGCAACCCTTGCGGCAAAACTTTCCGCCGAGTCGCCGCGCCAAAAAAAATCAACAACAAACAAGCAGCAAAAGTGCGGGTCGCGCGCCGAGCAAAAAGTTGCGAGTTGAAAACGTCGTCGTCGCGATGAGGCCGTGCGGGGCCGTGGCTGTCAGCGCGGCGGGCGTCCACTGGAGGGCCGGCCGCTCGGCGGGACTTGGGCAGGACGACGACGAGGAGGTCAAGGGGCGCGAAGTGGCCGCGGACACCCACTTTAGGACGTCGGCCGCCGTCGGCCCGCCGTCGGGATGTCACCAGATGTCACGGCTCGACACGGCCCGGTCATTGGCAGTTGGCGCTGTCACAGCGCGGGCACCGCCAGCCACGCCGCCAGCGCGGCGACCGCCACTTTGGAGGACGCGAACGGCGTCAGGACGCTCAAGTGGTTCGCCGCCAGCACGCCGACGCCCACCTCGGAGGCCGTTACGGCGGCTCGTGTTGCAGCGGGCCGTGATGAAGACAGGAATGGGGAGTTTGTCAAATCAAGCCCCGAATAAAACGGACTTTAAGCGTCTTCGCGGTGCTTGGCCCGGCTTGGCCCCGGCGGCCAGGCCCTTGGGGGCTCATCAGTCTGACCTGGCTCCCCGGAGCCCTTCGTGAAGGGCGCGCCTTCATCAACCGCCATTGGCGCCGCTGCAGCGAGCCTCCTGCGGCTCGCTGTTGCTGCCGGGGGGCCCCCCCTTTCACCATCACGGCCGCAAGGATCGCGTCGGCCTCCGGCGATAACCCCTTTGAGCCGGCGGGGCGGGGCGGGGCGGGGCCGGGCGGGGCGGGGAACCCCGAGGGGCTCAAACGGCCGTCTTGCTGTAACTCATCCCTAATTGACAAGTGCTTTCCGTATTTCACTGCAGCGTTAACCGCAGACATGAACCGCGCTTTGCCTACAGATGCCGCGGCTCCACCGGCCGGTCCGCGACGCCGCACTGTGAGAAAAAATCATCCGTATAGGAAGCAGCCGCCCCCACCCGTTTGCCCTGACCAGGGAACGCCCGGCCAATGGCCTTCGGTCGGTTCCCTTCGGCTGTGCGCCTTCGGGCCCTTTGGGCTTCGGGCCGTCACCATGGCAACGGGGAACGAGGAACCCCCACGACACTAAATGGGAATAACCGAATCACTCTGCTCATTTTTTTTCCCCTCAAGTTGGTTATTCCCCCACAAAGCCGTGGGCACGGCCAGGCGGGGGGGTGCGGCGCAACCCCCTTTACCCCCCCCCCTACCCACTCCCCCGTACACCCCGAAACTCGCGGTCAATGGACACCGCATGCCGGGAGCCCCCCCCCCCCCCCCCACACACACACACCGGGCCCCCCTGCGCCAGTTTGATGTATGCGACCATCTCGCGTGTCTATGCCTGACTGATTGCCCTTTTCCATGTTGTGCCCCCCCATTGGCCCCCTCCCCCTCTCTCTCCCCCTCACTTCATTAATGCACAACATCGATACTGTACAAGACGCACACAAAACCACAAACTGCCCCTCGGGGGGGGGTCACCGCCTTCTGGCTGCCTTGCTTCGTCACGGCCAGCGCGGCGCCCGCGGGGGTCGTCTCGGTGTGATCGGACACACGACACGCCACTCATTGTGTGTTTGTCATGAACAAAAAGAACAAGACACACGTAACAGGGGTACGCGCCGTTTAGTCTGGGGGCGTAGTGTGGCTGAGCGATGCGAATTGACATGGTTTGTGCACTTTGGACTTTGCTTGAGAAGACGAAATGTGCATCTTAAAGGGCTCATATTGAGTGAACTTTAGACCAGGGTACAAATGGAAGTGATTTTCGTTATCAGAACACCAAAACTGCTGGGATCAATGCCAAACTCGATTTAAAAATTTTGGCCCAAAAATTTTGGTTAAAATTGGGTTTAAAATGTGATCGGGGAAAAGTTTGAAGGTCATTTTTGAGTTCAGCACACCAAAAACTGCGGGAAACAATAAAAAACTCGACTTGAAAATTTTGGTCCAAAATGACCAAATTTTGGGATGAAAATATAAGTCTGGAGTCGAAATGAGAGTGATTTTCGTTATCAGCACACCAAAAACTGCTGGGATCAATGTCAAACTCGATTTAAAAATTTTGGTCCAAAATTGGTCAAAATTCGGCTAAGTTTGAGTCGGGGAAAAATTTTGGAAGTCTTTTTTGAGTTCAGCACACCAAAAACTGCAGGAAACAATATAGACTCGACTTAAAAATTTTTGGTCCAAAATGACCTCGTTTCGGATGAAAATATAAGTCTGATGTCAAAATGGAAGTGATTTTTGCTATCAGCACTCAAAAAACTGCAAGAATAAATGTGCAATTAAATTTTAAAAAAATTTGACCCAAAATCGGTTAAATTTTGGGTCTGGGGACTATTTAGAAGTCAATATTGAAGTCAGCGCACTAAAAACTGCAGGGAAACGCATGACTCTCAAATTAGAAAGTTTCCCCCCAAAATTGCGTAGCTCTAGGTGAAAGTGTAGGTTTCATTGAAATAAATGTAGTTTTTTGTGACTAGTACACTGAAATCTACAAACAACTATCTAGACTCAATTTCTGTACATTCCTACACTGTTTTCATGAAGCCCCCCTGTCATCACCAATTCCCTGATGCCACACCAATGTGAATCCCTCAGTCGAGTAACATTCAATTGCCAGCATTGAATCGTTTAAATTGGTTACTCGATGATTGGGTCACTATTCGATATCTCTTTTTCTTAACTAATGAATTCTCAATTTTTAATAATATCTATAAAACATTTTGTCTTTCTTTCTTTGTGAACCAGTGAAAAAAACAATATTGTTTGGGAACATGTTATCACAGAAATATTAAAGAGTCAGTTTAGGGTAGGCTGATCTAAACCATTTAAAGGGGGACCAATTATTGTAAAATCCAGTGATTCGTCACATAGAGTCCAATCCCAAAGGCTACCCAAGGCTTAATGAACCGACAAATTTTTCTTACTCAGGGAAACAAAACTGAGTAGTACCAGTTATATTAAATTCGGGGAAGTTAAAGGAATCGTCTCACTAAAACCAAACACCAATTCACTCCCCCGCTCAAAACCTGAGTCGTCTCTTTGAAACCAATATCAATTCAAACTCTATTAGGATTAAATATACAACCATACATTGATTCTATTAATAAAATCATGTTAGTGCTTTTGTACTCTTGTCAGCTTGCAGCATTGCAATAGAATAAATTTTTCGAGTCCAAACTAAGTATGCCAGCTAATTTCAACACAAGTTATTTATGCATTTCCCTGATTTCCTCTACTTGAAAAATTTTAAAAAAAGGGTGACACTATAGAAAATGAAACAAGTAGATGCCCAATACAAAAGGTCAAATAAAAAACATTTTTTTTACACTGCTCTGTCAAAGTGCACTGACCTGAAGAAGATTCCCTCGAAAGGGGGGGGGGGAGAGGGGAACGAAACACGTAAATCATTTTCACTGCCATTCTCCATATTTCGCTGTGTTGATACTCTAAAATGGTTTTAATCATTCTAGAATGTGGAAAAAAATATGGCCGATCTCATTTTTCCCAAAACCCCTTTTGCTCGTTATTTTGGGTTTCTGGGCCAAAACCCTAAAATTTTAACTTTGTTTTTTTTTCTTTAACCTCACTTCAACTGCGAAGCCCCCCTTTGGGGGGGCGGCCTTGAGACCTGGACTCTCAATTTTCACTAAATCTCATCCAATGCTGCCAAAATTACCCTTGCCTTTTTTCTGAGTTATTTTCGCATTGCTTTTTTTAAAGTAATTTTTAATTCCAAATGGATGTTTTTCTTTTTTTCCCTTTATTTGAATGTGTTGCATTGTCATTTTCTTTTGCTTTTAAAGTTTTATAATAAAATGCAATAGTAAAAATTGGACTTAGAGTATGGGTGTGTTGGTAGCTCGTGTACGTTTTCGTAATGTGTAAAGAAGCGGTATTTTTGAATGTGAATAGGGAAAGCCTCGTTTAGACGGTATCTGTTGCGTTGAGGGTATCTGTCATTCTCCGTTAGGTTAGGTTTAATAGGTTGAGTCCTTTAGTTTTGGAACGCACCAACTCCCGAAAAAACCTGTGCCGTTTCCGAAATCACGACACTGTCTAAACCGGGGGACGTCCCCTCAGTTCCTAAATTCTTTCTACCGCCTGGTCTGAGGCCTTCGCCGGGTATTTGCCGTGTTTTTTTAATTTTTACTTTTCTTTGAACTTTTTACTTGAAGTCTTTAAAAACATGCCCCAAAGGGCCTTGCTCAGCACAAGTCTTCGACTTTCACTAGTTTTATTTTTCTTTTTCTTCTGTCCCTTATTTGAGAGCCGAGGCCGCAGGTATGAGAAAATTTGTGAGTGCTGAGTGCTGCAACCCCAACCATGCTAATAACCTGATTCAAAAGTATGTTTTTTAAAATTTCAAACGATACTAAACACGATTTGGGAAAAAAACTCGTGTTGGGGGTACTAAGCGACGTTAAAAACAATCTTGAAACTATAGCCACTGTAGTTGCTGAGAAACGTTGGTGAGTACAAAAACCCCAGACAGACAGACAGCAGACAAAACAGACTCACGACCAGTCACTTTTCAGCGCGCCCAAAAACGGCAAGGGCTTCGCTATCGCTCAGCCATTACATACTGCGAGCAATCTGTCCAAGGGAAAAGAGGGCACAGGCAGACTACAGGCTCGGCTTTCCATCGCGGTCCTTCATCCAACCCGAGCTTTCGAATTGAAAAAACTCGGGGGGTCGCAAACACTTTTCCTAAAAGTTTTCGTAAGCAAAAACTAAGACGATTTTTTTTTTTTGCGTGCGGCGCGGAGTCATCCCTTTTTCTGCCCACCCCACGACCCCAAAGCCCGGGCCCAGGCCGGCCAGGCCGGCCAGGTGCGAAACAGCAGGCGAGGTGGGCGCCAGGCGCGGCGGGGGTGTGTCGCGAACCCTTTTAAAAACGTAAGGGACCCGACACCTCAGCTCCCGGCGCGCCCCCCCGCCCCCCACGCCTCGCCACGCCCCCGACACTTGTTTTTCTTCTTGTTATTGTCTTTGTTGCTTTAAAACTGGCGCTTCCGGCGACGCCGTCGTCGCGGCCGCCTTGGGCTGCGCCCGGGGAGGTCGGCGTCGTCGCCGTCCCTCCAGCGCCGCCGCCACGGCCAGGCGGCGGGGAACTCCGGACGCGGCCCGCCGGCCACTGCTCCAGAAACACTGATTCCGAGAGTCGCTCCTCTGTCTCCCTCGCCCTGCACGGCGCCACATGAGTGCGAGAGAGACAGCGCGACGAAAGGGCTCTCAGTGTGCAGGCGATATTAGCCGCAAGCACGCGAGGCGAGGCTAGCCCCCCGGGCGCCCTTAGGGAAGGGAAGGGCAGGGAAGGGTCGCCCTGGCGGCGGACGCGGCGGCGGACGCGGTGCGGAGGGAGCCTCATGACTCACAGCCCCGCGGCCTGCCGGGACTGCCGTCTGCAGACGCCCGGTCAACACCTGTCGCCACGCACACGGACTCGGCCGCCTAGGCCAAGCCGCGCGCGCTGCAGACTGATTCCAGGAGTCATTTTCGTCGCTCTGTATACCTCTCACACTCACGGCGGGTCGCGTATGGGTGCGAGCGAGACAGAATATCACTCTGCTGCACCGCCGCCAAGGAACGGGGAAGGCCCACCCCGACCACGCCGGATCAGGCCTCGGACGCCACCGACCTGTCACTCACGAGCTGGTGTGTCTGTCAGCAGGGAGGGGGGGGTGGACGACGAGGGTTTTTTCCCCCGCTCCCCTCTCCTCTCTCTCTCTCTCTCTCTCTCTCTCTCTCTCTCTCTCTCTCTCTCTCTCCCTCTCGACGAACCCCAGCACGGCAGACTTCATGGCGACGAGAAGCGGAGGGAATCGGTGGCTTGGACGCGGCCTCGTCCCGGGGCGATGATAGCGACGAAAAGTCGTAAATCAGGGCCTATGGCACCATGGCGGCGCGGGGTCCAAAACGCTGTTAATTTACACCTCGTCACGGACCGACGCACACCCCAGTCAGTACTGCTCTACAGGCGCACCAAGGCCGCCGCGGCCTCCATTTGTCTGAATGTGCAGCGCCTCTTCGGGAGGGACGCCAGCGGGGTGCCGTCAGCACGGCGATGGAGCGACCAGCCAGCAGCCCCCCGAACACGCCGCGGAGGGGGAAACACCCTTTCCCCCCGTTCTGAAACACAACAAACAATGGGAAAGGGTTTAAATTCTGGTGCGTTCCCTGGTGCCTCTAGCTCTCGTAGCGGATCATTCCTCCCCTCGACGGCGGCCTCGGCGCCCCGGGAACGGGTTGGCGGCGTGCCTTATCTGGCCGTGGGGGCAGGGGCGGACTGGCCCGGGCGGCTAGGCGGCGATCGCCGCCCGGCCCCTTCCCGAAGGGCCCCCGGTCTTGCTCCAAAAGACGTAAATGGGCCAAAGGGCCCCTGGACTTCTCAAAAAACCCGGACCAAAGGGCCCTAGATTCGCTCGGAGTCCGTGGGCTCAAGGAACAAGGGCCCAAAGGGCCCCATGGTCTCAAAGAGAAGGGCCTTTTCTGGGGTACAGAGCAAGGGCACAAAATTCGCCAAGAAAAAGGGGCCCCCAAAAAGGGGTACAGGGGCCCCCAGGCCGCCCACAAAGGGCCAACTAGTTCAAGAGCCTTAAAGGGGTACAGGACAAGGGGGCACAAGTGCAAGGGCCCAAAAAGGGCCCAAGAAAAAGGGCCCCAAAAGGCTACAGGGCAAGGGGCACAAAAGGGGCCCCCACGAGCATGGGCCCAAAAAGGCCCTTTTAAGCAAGGGGTCAAAAAGTCCCAAAAAGGAAGCATGGGGTCGAAAGGGGCCCCCAGAGCAAAGGGTAAAAAAAATTATAGATTTCAAAATTTTTTTCAAAGCTTACCTGCTTTTTTTCTGATTTGAATGCTATTTTTTTGGGGTGGGGGGGGGGGGGTTTGCACAATTTCCGGGGCCCCTAAGGAACCCTCCGCCAGGGCCCTTTTTGGGCCCAGTCCCCCCTGCGTGGGGTCGTCGAGGACGTGGAGGACGTGGACGAGGGTTTTTGAACACAGGACGCGCAGCCACGCCCCACCGCCAGATCCGCATCAGCGGGCTGGCGCCGCGGCGCACGGCGCGGCCGTCGTCGTCGGCGTCGTCTTTTCGGGGGTAGGGGCGGCCGGGGGGACGGCGCCGTGCTGACGCATCCTGCGCGCTTGTCAATCGCCTGTCAGAGGGCGAGCTGTGTGTCTGGTCCCCTTTGCGCGGAGGGGCGCCTCACCGCCTCGCTGCAGCGGGGCCCCCCTGCCCGCACGCCCTGCCGCACGCCGCGACAACACCGAGACAAACAGAGCCATCTTCATCTGCTACTCGCACCCCCTGTGCCGCTGCGCCGCTGCCCCTCTTGTTCGTCGTTTTCTTCGTGTCTGCTTGGCTGCGACGGGGAGAAAGAGAGGAAGCGCTCACGCCCCACACACACACACAAACCAACCACACACGACGATGAGGGGTTGGGGGGGGCAGAAAACCATTCCCTCCGATTCGGAGCACTTATCCTCCACGCGCCCCGCGCGCCCGGCCCGGGAAAAGTAGTGTGTATGGTGTGCGCGCGCTGCTGCCAGCAGTGTAAGGGCTTGTCCTTTGGGAGAGAGTTCGCAGAAAAGCGCGGCACGCCGAAAAAAAAAATGGTGGGGAAAAAAGAGACATTTTTTGGCGGTTGGCCCATAGTTCGGAAAAGCCGTCAGGGGCGGAAGGGTGCCAGCGCCCCGCGCTGCGAACGCCAGCGCGACGCCAGCGCC
>NW_023144634.1:637529-655873 GCF_012932325.1 Thrips palmi
TCGCTACCTGTCCGACCCATTATTTTTGACGAATTTGCGGTAGTTTTTCTTATATTTTTTGTTTTCTGCGCTTTGAATGACGGATGTATCACAGTAATTTCCATTTTCTGCTCAGTCACATATAGTACTACGATACAAAGGGTTGTTAAGCTTAGGCTACAGCCCCGAATGACAACGCTAGCTCTTACTTCCAGTCCGCCATAAGGCTTTTTTTTTTGGGGAAGGGGGCATTGCGGGTTTACTAGCGCCCGGAAAGGGGACCGCTCTCTAACTGCAGGCTAGGCGCCCGGGGCCAGTACGGCCCTGTAGGATGAATCAATCCCTCAGCCCTAAATTTTCTGCTGAAGTAGTTTATAAACTACTCTAAAAAAATGCTTCTTAAATTTCATAATCTGGATTTGAAGTTATTTGTAGAACAATGGATCTTAAATTTCATATCCAAAAAGTTCTTAAATTTCATAACTTGCTGTTCTAAACTTTCAGAAGTGGTTTATGAAATGTAAGAACTAGTTTATTAATTTTGTAGAATCAATTGGTTTTGAAAATTCACATTTGGTTCTGAATCTCTAAAACCCAAATATTATGAAACATGATAATAGTTTCATTACTGCCCACAAAAGTATAAAAAAAAAATAATAATAAATAAAACCTTTACCCCTTTTCTTAATGAATATGTTACAAATGATGAAATCTCAGAAAGCTATGATTTCTTTTCACACTCAGTATTTCGCAAATCGTTGCAGCTGGCCAACGGAAATAAGCATTGTACTGTAGTGCAGTCGACGCTGTTAACAGTCAGAGGCGCAGCAGTGCATAAGATCCAGATGCACTTTAGGGAAACTCGGTCGACACGCAGAAACTACTTTGGGGACGAGGATGAAAGAGGAGAAGCGAATTGACATAATACGCCACCCCACGTTCATCGCCCGCCCTACAGTTAAGAAGATGGAATAACAGCACTCAGTAACACCGCTTTTGGCGAAAACACGCCCTTTTTTCCGAGGGTCGCCAAATAGCTTGTAACTCTTGAACACGAGTGGTGGCTGTTCGGCACCACAAGCAACACTTTAACTGCACTCTACGCACTACGCGCACTAACGGTACATAGCGAAACAAAATTGATGACGCGAACTTGCGGTGACGCGGACGCGAACTGGATACGTGTGCACAGCACTGGAGACAAAGACACACTAAAAGTGACGCAGTGTCGCCGAAATCCCCTGGGCCGAGGGATTACGCGACCCCCCGCCCGGGGACAGGTAGCTTCGGCTTCGGCCCGGGAGGCCGGCGAGCGGTGATTTTCCGTGGGAAACAGCGCCGATCGGCTCGGGGCGGCTCGGCTCGGCCGGCTCGGGGGGCCCGGGTCGGCTCGGCTCGGCTCGGCCCGGAGGACGGGGGCCCGGTCAGGCATTGCAAGGGACGCGATTTGCAGCCTCTTGGGAAATACTACACACAAATTTTGAACATGCATTAACTGGAGCATGCCTGCAAGTACGCTCCAACAAGCGCATGCCCGCCAAGCATGCACTAACTAGTGCATCATGCCATGTACACGCGAACTGAAGCAGACAGCTCTCCATACCTCTCATTAATGTAAAACTGTATGCACTAAAAAGTAGTAGGCATACGCTAGCAAAAGCGTGCTTGGCTCCAGTTAGTGCATAAAATGTACGTTTTCAGTTTGTAGACCGCCCCTAGGACCCTACCTTAGCGGTTCGGAAATGTTAACACATGCCGATAAAAATGAAAACTTTCACCTCTTATTAATTTAACCATGAAAAAGGACTAGGCAGCAGGACTAAACGGTTAAAAATTTCAGAACCTTGCTCTAAAATCGGCTAGCGTTATAAACTTTCAAAGCGAAAATCTAGATTTTAAGAACCAGAGTTATAAGTCACTCTGTTCTAAAAGTTTATAACCAGTTAATCTTAAAATCCATAACCCAAATCTTAGGTTTCATAACACGATCTTAAATTTTATACGAAGGTTATAAAAATTGAGGTTTAGAACGTGATTATGAAATTTTAGACTCCTTTGGATATGAAATTTCATAATTTTTTTTAGAGTGTGTAGCAATACCTCACGATGACAGGGTGTGGTGTTGGATTGTCTACCACGCCGGCGGCCCTAGAATATGCACTATAAAAGTTTCGTCTCTAGTCCAGGACGTTTAACTCACATCTGTCTCACAGTGAAATAAGCCTGTTTATGTCGGTTTATGTATTTTTCCTCTTTGAGTGAAAAACGTGCCTGCTTGGTTTATTGAGAACCAGGGACCTTTTATTAATAAAAATAAGAAAATATCTTGCAAACGTGGTCAATTTACAAGCAAAAAGACGAAATGGCCCACAATTGATATGACCCAGAATTGATTCATTGTGCTACAGATCCTGCAGTTTTCACGATTCCGAAAAATAAATTCAAAAGTGAATTCCTCTCGCATTTAAGCAAATCATATCCAAATTTGAGCTTTGTACAATGCTGACCCACAACTGGTTCCAAAAATCAATTGTGGGCCAAAACAGACTATTTTTAAAACAGACACAGCTTAGTAAATATGGATGATAGACGGGGCTACTATGCTGCAAAACGTAGTCCAAGGACCATAGTTAAAGGCCGCACATGCAGTTTTGTCACCAGGTCAAAATTAAAGGCCTTAAATTGGAATTTTCAAAAATGTGACCCACAATTGATTTTTTACCTTATCTCCCGAAACAAGTGACTTGTGAAGTTGCACTCTGGGCCCTTTTTTTTGGTGAGATGAGAAGAAAGGATATGCTATGGGTTGGCCGACCGAGGGCTGGAAACAAATTTTTAGTGAACGTTTCAATATTTTTCGCACACTACTAATTTTCAGCTTTTTGGGCCCATAAAAAACGTTGAATTTTTTCCCGAGGCTCTATAGGGAGACACCCACAAAGTTTCGCCAAGAACTGAGGCATCGGGTTT
The DNA here is from genome assembly GCF_012932325.1 of Thrips palmi. Classification (NCBI taxonomy): domain Eukaryota; kingdom Metazoa; phylum Arthropoda; class Insecta; order Thysanoptera; family Thripidae; genus Thrips; species Thrips palmi. Next base: position 640,479 of record NW_023144634.1, read on the forward strand.
TTGGGGCCCTGGATGATCTAACATGGAATTCCCTTGCGCCCGTTTCTGGAAAAGTCGAATTGCGAGCACTCATCAGACCACCTACACCGAAGGCTGCGCCGGGGCGCTCCGCCCCAGCGCCGTTATCAGCTTTCATGGGCCTACCAGGTGACGCGTGGGCTTATCACGGCCCCCCGGGCCCCCAAGCAACAAATGTATGCAGACAAAGTTGTCAGTGGTGGCCGAACGGCTCAGGTGTGGGCCAGTGCTAGTTGCAGTGTCCGTGTGGAACAACCAGTCCAACTGGTGGTCTTTTTCGAGGTGAGTTGTGTAGTGGCTGCACTGCACACAATCTCACTTATTGGTGAAGTCTCAGTGGTGCCTATCCTTCGAGACATGCACACTGATGAATTCCTACAAAGAACATTGACTGTAGCTACAAACGAACCGGAGGCTCCGCAGCCTGCAAAGGAATTAGTTTGGATTAACCACTGGTTTTCGTATGCCTTCCTTAACTGAGGTCCGAAAAGATAAGTTTCTAGCATCAGGGAATTAAGTGTTACACGCCAAATACAACTTCTTAACTTTTTTGGCCAAGTTTCTTTGTACAGTCCTTCCACGTGTGGTACAGACTACAGATACGTGTGGTAGGCGCAAAACTGTGTTTACCCAAATTTACCACACGTGGAAAAGCGGTCAATACCCCTTAAGGTCAGTGGTCAGCAAAGTATCACATAAAATTCATGGTGAATACCACAGCAAATATGTGGTCAGTCCTCAATACCTCATATCATAAAAGGGTGGTCTTGACCACGCAATACATGAGGTAACGGCTGAATTATTGGCTTGTACACCACTTGAAGCGGTGTAATTCTTACCACATGTGTGCGTGGGTTAGAATGCGGTAACCACACCCACACGTTAGGTCTCAATGTGGTCGTAACTAGACCGCCCGTACGTGTAAACGCCATCGGCAGGCTGTGGAAGTGGCACGAACCTAACACTCTTCTATTACAGGCCGAGAATGGCCACCGTCAAGACATGGGCCATGATACCCTTGGCCTTGCTGCTAGTAGTCTGGACGCTTCCCACTGCAGTCAGCCAGTCCCAGGCAGGCCCTTTCGATCCACGTAAGCATGACATCTCCACGAAGTTGCGGACGCTGTTCTCAAGTTTTACTTCAGCATTGCCAACTCTAGAAATCCTCATGAGTATACTTGGCATGTTTCCCTTGGGCGTCAACTGCAAAGCACGTTAGGTCTACGTCCTGGAGAGTGGTTGAAAGCACGCTCCTGCGTGGAGTATGATGCGTGCTGCGTCGCTGTTACGAGGTCTCATATCAACAAAGCGGCACGGTTTCATCCTGAAGAGTGCTTACTAGCATGCTCCACCCTACCCTAGAGCGTGCTTGCCAAGTATGCTCCTGGTTAGAGTGTGAATGCAAACACTCTCCAGAATGAAGCGTGCTTTGTGATTGACTCCCAGGTGGAGCATGCCATGCTCTACGTTGAGTTCCTACACGGTGAAAGACGCTCCTGGTTTTCCGAGGAGGCTTATGGTGGAGACATACACGATTTCCAGAGAGCTCCTGGAAAAACCAGGAACCGTCTTTACCGTGTAGTGTGATGCACTGAAGATTGACTTCGTGCCCAACACTGATTTTTTTGTAATGAGATAAGTTCCGTGCAATAAGCACTGATTGAAGGGCTGCTGTGACTCCTTCAAATTATCGCATTTGTGCAAGCAATAAAAAGTTACTGCTTCAAAAATGCAGTAACTCTTTCTATTATTTGGCCGGTTTTGGTCCAGACGGTGTGATACCGTTCTTTGGCATGACTTTCCCGATCAAACGCATTTCTAGCATCATTCCTCACGATGAATTCACGCCAGATCACGGCGTTACTCACTCGTCATGCCGTTTTTGAGGTCATGTCGAGGGGACCTATTCAAAATATCTTATTTGGGCGTACCCCCAAGACAATCTTAAACGCAGGCGAATTTCACTCAGTTTGACCATTTGGAACGGGTACGAGAGTAAGCCGAATATATTTCCACATGCACTATTGCATTCTTTGATCTTTCATCTTCTCATTTCAGTGAGTTTAATAACAAATTATATTGGTTTGTAGCTGTATCAAATGATCAAGCTGAGTGAAAGTCGCCTGCGTTTAAGATAAGATTGGATAAGATTGTCTTGGGGGAACGCCCAGATAAGATCTTTTGTATAGGACCCCCCGATGTGTCGCCCGAAACTTGGCGAGACTTCATGGCTCACCTCCTGGAGTGTCGAGAAGTCTCACCTGACCTTTGGATTTGTAATGCTGTCACCCAACCCACAAAATACCAAATTTGAAACTAAGTGTGCTCCGTTGTTGCCAGTGATTGAAGGCCTCGTGGGCCCAGTGGCCGAAGGTGCCGCCGGCCTACTGCCCATCCCCTTCGCGTTGATCGCCAAGGTGTCCCCTTACACGTCGACGCTCAACCCGCTCCTGCAGTCAGCGCTGCTACAGAACAACTTCACGCAGTTTTCCTCGGACATAGTGACGAACCTGTCGGCCCTGTTTGGTGTCCTGGCTGAGGCAAAGCTGCCAGTGCCCCCATTCCTCCGACCGGTAAGCGGTTGTCTTTGGACCCTTTAAAGACTCCTCACCCCCGTTTTGAGGTAGGGCGCTCAACCCGAGGCTCAACCGGACATCTTCTTGGATTTGGGATATCTCCTTCACCCCGTTCGGACTGAACAAAGACAAAATTCATCAATTATGAAATATTCGGAAGTGAATGCGATGCACCCTTCCACAAGTGGCCAAGAGACAGGGGCAGATCAAGACTCGGCCTGGGGGAAAAGGGGGGGGGGGGGTGATTCCGCGCGTATGGACGCACTCTGAGTGCTTCAAATTTGAAAAATGAAACTTTCATTTCGGGGCCAATTTTGGTCCGAATAGCAGCTTGAGTACCCCAAGATAACCCTCAAGTCTAACGCGCGCCTCAACTTCATTTTCACTTTTCACCCCTATAAAAACTATCAAAATAATGACGGATCTTACAGATGAGAGATGGCGGAAAATTTTATGTTTTGGTCCCAGTCCGTAAACTACCAATCTTACTTTCCACGTGCTTCGGCCTCTACTTTGGGTATGCAGCCCTGAAGTTTCCGTGTACCACACGCTTTCGACATTTCTCGTTTGGTAGGAAGCGGGGATAGAAGAACTTACAGCAATTTGCGTCCGTTCTTGGACATCCCCTTCCCGACCCCGCCACTCGTGCTCTATTTAGAACTGCGATATCCACAGTTCCTCATCCTAGGGTAGTATGGAGCTCGGGGAGAATTTTTTATACCTCGACCATGCACAGAACGGAAACAGCGTGTTTTTTGTTTTGTTTTAGGTTTTTTTTTTCGTAATTAAAGTTTGATTAGGCAAGCCATATTCTGTTGAAATGATGTTTGGGTGACAAGGAACAAGTTCCAATACTGTTTACACTGAAAATCTATCGGCGTGACTTCGTGCCGCTGCAGGGGCGTGAGCGTGAATAAAGTGTCACGCCAACAAACGGCATGACAGAAAAGTCACGCCAAAAATCGGCGTGACTCAAAAATTCACGCCAATTTTTGGTGTGAATTTCGTGTCACGCCGCTTTTTGGCGTGACTTGTCTCTTAAAACGCGTTGTCATTCATGTCAAATAACGGCGTGACGCACATGTCACGCCGTCTATCGGCGTGAGTATCGTGTCACGCCGTCTATCGGCGTGAGTATCGTGTCACGCCAATTTTTGGCGTGACTTTTTGTCACGCCATAATTTGGCCATGTGTCCGACCATTACGTTTTCATTGTACTGCAAGCAAGCAATGGTTCGAGTTTTTGGCGCCGGTGCTCAAAAGTTGAACTTTAACCTGGGAATGACGGATAAGTACAGACTACAGCGTACATCACGGCAGCAATCCGTTCACCACGGACATAAGCATCCACAAACTTGTTTTCGGATCAAAAATCTTCCCGGGTGGAAAGGATTATACTTTCGTTTACATTTCGAAAATGCAGGTGTTAGATGTTACACTCGGTTACACTACTTAAACTGTAAGACATTTGTTGTCTATTTGTGCATGGATTAAAGTTAATCTACTGATCACAAGTACATTTTAAATGTAAAGTAATAGTACTTGGACTGCAGTTAGGTCATTGCAGTCCAGCTGCATTCCAACTGCACTTAAACTGCTCAAACTACTGTTAAATTATAGTTAACTACAGTTCAACTGCAGTTTATGTACTGGGAAAGTGGTAGTTTTTCGGACATTTGCAGTTTTTCTGCAGTTTTGAATCTAGTTGAAATCGTTCTTTAAAATACAGCTCCAAAACGTATTTTAACTACAACCACCATTACAATCATAAATGTACTGAACAATGCAAAGCTCAAAAATCAAAATTTTTTGACATTCCGTCTCTTTTTTTTTCCTCCTATGCCCCTCTCCTGTGCCCCCTTCCTCTCATGATATGTTTCGTAGCTTAGAATTGTGAAAGTGTAATGTCAGTGCTGGGATTCGATCCTGGGTCTTTTGTGTTGTGGAGTTGTTGTGTTATCCACTACGCTGGTGAGCGCCCGTGGGGACGAGCGTGCGATGCCCCGACCACATGACAAGGCCTCCCGCCGCAACGACTGTTCAGATGAACTACAGTTTTTCTGCAGTTGAGCTACACATAAAATGCACTTGCCGGGAAACCGCTTAGAACGCTTCTTCTAAACTGCAGTCGAAACTATGCTTTGATAATAATAGTTCACGTATGTATTTGTCTACTTTCCAGTCTAAGGTAAAAAATCAATTGTGGGTCACGAATCAATTGTGGGTCATTTTTTTCGACGGGTCACCGCAACCCCGGCGGAGATTGAATCGAATTGACTTTCGCGGTAGACCTTCCTCCAACCTTTCTTTGTCTCCCCAAATAGCGTGTATGTCCGAGCGACGACTGTAACAGCTCCTATCAGGCTTCAAAGGAAGGCCCTTCAAAAAGTCACGAAAAAAGCGCCCATCCAACGAGCCGAAAAATCGTTTGTTTTTCAAATTGCCACCGTGAAGCTATTACGAGGTAAAACTGGACGTCCTTGCTGATTTAGGTTCATAATAGGTCAGGGAACATAAATTTACCATAGTACAGCCGAAATCATTCGATGCCATGGTGCGCGGGTGACGGCAAAGTAGCGTTCGCTACCATGTCCGACCCATTATTTTTGACGAATTTTGCGGTAGTTTTTCTTATATTTTTTGTTTTCTGCGCTTCTGAATGACGGATGTATCACAGTAAATTCCATTTTCTGCTCAGTCACATATAGTACTACGATACGAAGGTTGTTAAGCTTAGGCTACAGCCCCGAATGACAACGTTAGCTCTTACTTCCAGTCCGCCATAAGGCTTTTTTTGTTGGGAAGGGGGCATTGCGGGGCTTACATAGCGCCCGGAAGGGGACCGCTCTCTAACTGCAGGCTAGGCACCCGAGGCCAGTACGGCCCTGTAGGAGTGAAATCAATCCCTACAGACTAAATATTCTGACTGAAGTAGATTATAAACTGTAGCAATACCTCACGATGACAGGGTGTGGTGTTGGATTGTCTACCACGCCGGCGGCCCTAGAATATGCACTATAAAAGTTTCGTCTCTAGTCCAGGACGTTTAACTCACATCTGTCTCACAGTGAAATAAGCCTCTTTATGTCGGTTTATGTATTTTTCCTCTTTGAGTGAAAAACGTGCCTGCTTGGTTTATTGAGAACCAGGGACCTTTTATTAATAAAAATAAGAAAATATCTTGCAAAAGTGGTCAATTTACAAGCAAAAAGACGAAATGGCCCACAATTGATATGACCCAGAATTGATTCATTGTGCTACAGATCCTGCAGTTTTTACGATTCCGAAAAATAAATTCAAAAGTGAATTCCTCTCGCATTTAAGCAAATCATATCCAAATTTGAGCTTTGTACAATGCTGACCCACAACTGGTTCCAAAAATCAATTGTGGGCCAAAACAGACTATTTTTAAAACAGCCACAGCTTAGTAAATATGGATGATAGACGGGGCTACTATGCTGCAAAACGTAGTCCAAGGACCATAGTTAAAGGCCGCACATGCAGTTTTGTCACCAGGTCAAAATTAAAGGCCTTAAATTGGAATTTTCAAAAATGTGACCCACAATTGATTTTTTACCTTACATGGCGATCTGTATTTTCATAATGCACTTCGTTTGCATTATTCACTACAGTTTGGGCACTTCAGTTTCAGACTGTAGTTGGGATTTAGTATGAACTGCAGTCCTTCCCACCCGGGTGTAACACGGAGGGAGAAATCCATAAGAACATTTGAGTCTATCGCCTAAAGCTGATCAGATGTCTCACCACTAAAATTTCAGAACGTGTTTGATGAAGTTTAGCGACTTATTGCAGAACATTGAGGCGGAGAAGATGGGCTTTGTCGGGGAGGCCTACAACGTGACAACTGCCGACGGCTACATTCTTGGAGTCTTTCGGATTCGAAGCGGGCAGTGCAGCTCCTATCGCGCCGTGGTGGTTATTCCGCCAGGCCTCCTGTCCAATGCGGCTACCTTCATCTACGTTAAAGAAAACAGTCTAGGTATATTTCTGGCGAGGAACGTTTCCGTACTCAAGTCACCATCACTCGGCCAGACGGTATGTTAAAAATTTAAAATTGAACGTCGCGGAGGATGTGTGAGTTTCACGCAGGTGGTAATCTGACCCCTAAATTGCTTGTTTTCATCTCCGTAACTTTAGACGGTTTTTTCCAAGTAACTTTTTGAGGATAAGGATAATTTGTTCCGAGGCTTGGTGTTATGGTCACTGAAAGTTAATATTGAGAGGTACATGACAGTTCATGATGGTAAATTCTTAAGGGGGGACCCTGGTGAAAAAATGGCCATAATTGCCAAAAATAGTGTTTTCAAAGTTCATAGATAAAAATGTGCACAGAAGGTTTCAGATTTAACAGGTTGAACACCTTCAAGCTAAGTGGGTAGTTTCTTTATCATATGGAAAGAAATAACATTGAGATCAGTTGTCGTTGGCTTATACGCTCAACTTCACAACTTTCTCAGTCGACAAAAAATTTTGTCGTAGAAAGACTTCCTGCGTTCCTGGTTGACACCTACGTGAGTCGTCTTGCATGGACTCTATTCATTGATGACTTTTCGACAAATTTTAGTGACGGAATCTTGATATCAGCACTATTTTTTTTACAAACACCTAAAAGTTTGAAAAATAGGCAAAAAAAATCACTTTTTCAAATGTTAAAATTTGAAAATTCATATCTTAGGACAGAAGTTGAAATTGAAAATTCCGTCATTAAAATCTCTTCTATACATCTTTAGGATAACCCAAAAAATTTTTCAAGACTTTCCGTTCCAATCAAAGACGCAGGAAGATTTTTCCCCAACGCTCTGAAAGACACTAAAAAGCTACTTTTCTCATAGACCGTTCAACATTTTGGATTGAATTTTGTTTTGGGAACTCACCATAATGAACCTAATAATTAAGCAAAGTTTCAACTTTCTGGGATTATTTTAAAGCCCACTTGAAAGTTTCACCAGGGTCCCCCCCTTAAAGCCCATAATGTTAATACTATTATGCTGTTCGTCCGTGGGCTGTGTTGAAGTCACTTTTCCGAAAATATTGATTTACGTTAGGTGCTCATCCATGATCAACCCAAGGAATTTAACATTCTTAGACATGCTGATCTCCTCGTTGTCCAGTTTGAGAGTGGCATCTTCTTCTGGAGAGGATCCGGGTTATTTGAAGATGATGTTGCTGGTTTTATCAGCATTCATGAAAAGCTTCTTTAAGCGTAGCCATTTTTTGATAGTGAGGAAGTCCGCCCCCATTTGATCTATAATTTCTTTAGAAGATGAGCCACAGTAGAAGATGTTAGTGTCGTCGGCAAAGAGAGATGGGTCGCAATGGAGTTTTAAGGTTGAGGTGTCGTTTATGAAAATTATAAAGAGGTTGCATTTGAGGTTCCTGGCATATGTATGTATCTTGATATCTTTTCTTATTTGGTCAGTATTTTAATAGTGACATGACTGAGGAATCTGAACGACACATTGTAATCACTTCAGCAGTTTTCATTTGTGTTTTGGGGCGTTAATAGGGTTATGTTCTGGAAACGTTCCACGAAAGTGATACTTACTTGCGACTGACATGTACGACGAACTATGTTACAGAACCAGTCCCCCTTCCTTAATACCAATTTAAATTTATATTACTTAATTGATGTTGCCAATTACTAACCACTTTATAATTCATTATAACATGCTCTGCATTTTTTTTGCAAGAAACGTTTCGTTACGGGTCTATGCTTTTAGCGTACCGGCTGGCTCGACGATGCTTCGACGTCTGGCTGTTCACTTTCCGAGGATATTTGTTCGGGCGCGGCCACACTCACCTGCGCGACACGAGCTCAGAATTCTGGGACTTTTAGTAAGATCAGCACTCTCATCCTTTGATCGACATTTCAACAATGTTAATTGACGTTTCTACACAGTAAACAAACACCACGTATCCTTAAAATAGACCGATTTGTGCAAACATAATCACAAATAGATTTAACTTTTAATACGGACGATTTCACCCGTTATCTTAAAGAGGATGATTTTGTTTGTATGTTACGGACACGTAGACCTTCACTGAGAAAACCTTACCAACTATTGTAGGCATCACAAAGAAAAGCAGCTTGTTATAACAAAGTATCTTGAGCATACGTAAGCTTACAAAGAAAATACTTTGTACTTTAATGTAAAAAAACCAATTGTGGGTCACGAATCAATTATGGCCCATTTTCTTTGACTAACTAGCCAATACAAATCCATGAATGAGCGAATTGATTTCAATTTCGGTATGGGTTTTCCCTTAATCTTCCTTTTTCACCTGAAACGGCGTGGATGTCTGAGCAACTTCAAGAGCAGCAAAGAAAGGCCTTAAAATTCGGAAGGAAAATTGGGCCCATCCAAGAGCTGGGACATTAAAAAAATAAAACGAATTATAGAATGAAGGGGAACGCCCTTGCTGATTACCGGGAATTCGGGAATGTGACGTCACGTTCGTTTAGACGGGAGTCGTGTCACGTTCGTTGGAATACTGTGTCACATTCGTTTAAACGTGAATCCAGCCTCGTCCAGTCCCGGGACCAGCCGATTCACGTTCAAACGAATGTGACACAGTATTCAAACGAACGTGACACAATTCATGTCTAAACGAACGTGACGTCACATTCCTGGATTCCCAGTGATATAGGTAAGAAATAGGTAAAGGAATACAAGTCACCTTTAGTTTGTCAAAAATTGTACAAGCCTTGGTGCGCGGGTAGCTTTAAAAATTTGTTCCAAAAGTCAATGCCGTAACAGACTCAATTTAAGACGGCCGTAGCTCGTAAACGAGGACGACAGACGGGCCTTCTATGCTGCAAAACGTAAACAGGGGATCATATTTAAATGCATTAAAGCTACTTGAGCCACTTGTTTAAAATTTATATTTTAAAGATGCGTTATCTCCCCCCCCCTAAAAAAACCACATTTGATTTTTTACCTCATTTCTTCGTATAACAAAGTAAATTAGTTCGTGCAATGTATGCTTAAAATACTTCGTAAGGTTCTAAGCGTGTGGCCACACCTGCGTTTCTCCAACAAATATGGGCTTTCCCACTGCAGTCCCTACCACTGGGGCGCATTCGACCTGCCGGCCCAGCTGGAGTTCGTCTCCAACAAGACGGGCAGCACCAGGATGCGGTTAATGGGAGTGGACCAGACCGCCACCGCCCTGCTCTTCATGAACCACGTGCACGGCCAGCGCTACCAGCGACTCTTGGCCAGCTGCTACATCTACGCTCCTTTCGGCTACCTCGGTCGTCTGCGATCCCCACTATTTACCGCCATGGCCCTCGGACGAGACTTTCTCACGGTACAGTAACAAATCACCTGGGGTGAGGGCCAAAAATTGGAACCGTTTATGTCGCCTCAGGAGAAAGTTATTGCGATTAACGAGTTTGGCAGAGTGGTACGCACATTGTGCAACCCAGTGTATGCCACACTTAGGAAACTTAACAAGCCCCTTCAGGCCTAACCAGTTTAAAACAAACAAGTACGGGGACCAGCAAGACGTCTGCAGTTAAACTTACTATTAAATAGTGCAGGAATTGGAACATGTTAATGAAGAAGTTCTTCTTCTCGACGTTTGTTCTTCCTATAAAATTGATAAGGCGCTTGGCTGGACAAGCCTGGTTCTGTTATGATGCTTAAAGTTCTTGATGATTCCCATGTCCACCTCTTCGGTGTTGGTCAGGCCGTCGACGATTGGATGGGCTGGACAGTTGTCTACAAAGAGCAGGACCTTGCGCTTCTCGATTCTCATCCTTGCATCAAATTTTCTTACCCAGCTTGTGTATTCCTTCCCTGTCATCCAGGCATTTTGCTGGTTGGTGTAAGTGCAAGAAAATTGCCTTATACCAGCGAAGCATCGGGGCTTCTCCGCCTTGCCAGTAGGCAGCAACTTGTCGGACCCGTCCGCGTTGCTCCCCAGCATCATGGTGCCCAAAGACACTGTTCCATCCGCAACGTTTCTTTTTTCATTTCTTTGAGCAGGCGGCGGGAGCAGTGGCGCTGCACAACGAACTGGCCTTCATGAACCCTGTGGTGCACCCAGTAATATACAACCTCTGCGGTCGCATCTCACCGATCACATGCGACTACTTGCTGCAACTACTTGCGGGAAAAACGGACCAGCTGGATTCCGTGAGTTTAAATTGCCCAAAGCTACCATGTCACCAGTGCACCACGATTCCATACACGAAAAAAGGCGATTTATCGTTCCTCAGGACCGAGAGAAAGTTTTAAAACTAGGACTAAACATTTCGGTTGAGGTAATTTTTATGACCTAGATTTGGGTAATGGGCATTCCATCCTATTTTCACAATCCGTTACATCGACCCCTCCCAATTTGCTCCACATTTTGATCAAATGTTACCTACCTATTGCCTGGGGCCGATCGTCGTGGACTTTAAAATCCGCATCGGGTCTCAACGAGACAGATCTACTTTCAGATTAGAGGCCCTCCTTCCTCTTTCTACCATCCTTACGCGCATTAATATTATGAACACTGAGGTAAACAAGTAGGGGATCACCTTTCCCTCATTTTATAACTGGTTGCAAACTTTTTTCCGTGACCTCCTAATAGTGAAGCATGCATTTTTGTTCAAATTCGGAAACTTTTCGGAGAAAGTCCAGAGTTTGTTTCGAAAAAACATGATGTTTTTCCATATTTTTTTTCGGAAATTTCTGACAGTGTAGGGTCTAGGGTGGTACTAGAGTTATGGCGATATCCATAGTAGTTAAGACCTTGTACTACCTTCCCAAAAACATGAGTCCTCATGTATTCACATACGTTTTAACGGGTGTTTTCATCACGGAAATTTCGTTACCACGGAAGTTACAAAGTTTGAAAATCGACTCTGACGGCTGACTGTGGCTCATTAATCGTTTGAAGGTCTAATGATAGTCCAGGACCGGTATTTTAGCGAAACAAATTCTACATGGTGCTGCTGCAGTAAAAGGAGCCACGGATACACGCCAGTTCAAGTGAGCAATTTTCACGATTCAGGGCAGTTTCGTTTCCTCTGGCTCCTGTGCCCAAAACACAAACGAGTGCAGATACCGTAGGATGGAATGACACACAAGGATTTTTTTCATCACCCAGATTTGGGTTACGAAAGTTTCCTCACCCAAATTTTGGTGTAGGTATCAGATACACCCTTCATCGCTCTATCGGGAAGAAAACTTTCAACCCACGCGGAAAATAAGCGTCTTCAAAATACTTGAGCATCTCTTTGCAGCCTATTGCATCCTAAATTTAATGCTCTTTTGATGTGTGCAAAGCATTTTGCAAACACTGGCCTAGTTTTCAAAATCTTGATTTTGAGCGTTAACTCCGGAATTCGCTCGAGCGGATTCACGTTCTGCACGTACTCCTCTGGCCGTTCCCACCCCCTGAACACACTTTATTTAATACTCAATAACACGCTCTTCGCCTTGAGATACGATCAGCTATCAGCATAACTATTCTGCCACAATGATTATGACATTTCGGTTTAATGACCTTGACTCCAAATAATTTGTGTTCCAGGCAGTCTTTCCGTATGCATTTGCGAACTTAATCGACAGCATATCAATACGAGCCATGACGTATTATCTGCAACAAGTGGGCAAAAGTAAATACACTACTGTATTTATTTTCAAATATGTGGTTACCTGCTTTAACCCGTGGTCCTTCTTTCGGCACAGTTAAGTACATGGCCTTTTTCGACTATGGCTTCATTGAGAATATGAAGCGATACAATCGGAGCACCCCAGAAAATGTCAACCTCGAGGCCACCACTGTGCCATGCTCCTTCTACGCTTTGGGCCAAGCCACAGATTCTGTACAAGAGGTGAGAATGCGCAACAGTACCCTTTGGGTCAGAAAAAGTTGAAGGCAATAAGTTTTGACGAATGCAAGTGGCAAACGGCAGTTTCTATTTTAAATGTGATTTATTTTGCATTTCTCTAACCGGAAATTTGTGCAGTGCAACCAAGTTTGCGATTACTGCGATAGTATTATAACTGAGTTACTGCAATATTTTTCGTGGACGACCCCACACTCTTTGCGAAAAGAGAGCCTGAATAAATTCGTCCTTTCATTTTTTGCTACTAAGTAATTTATTGGTGCATTTTGCTTTGTCGGGACGTTGTGGCGACGTTTAGAACTGGCAAAAAGGTAGGAAACATTCTGTTAATTGGTTTTGCCAAGATTCTCCGTAGCTCCCTTACCAATTTTCTCCGCAGGATCTTCCAGTATCTCTGCAAACCCAACAAAGTACCGTAGAACGGGGTAATATGAGACATGAAGGAAAATCGAGACAAAGCGCACTTTTTTCGGTTTTCGTCGTGTTGCTCTCTAGCGGTTGTTCAGAAGACCACCGTGATTTTTTTTTCGTGATCTAGGAGGCCGTGGCAGCTCACAGGAAACGCACGAAGGCAATCACAGATTCACCAGGATTATTAAGAACCAAACGAAAAACCTCTTAATTTTAACAAGTTTTATAAAGTTAGTAAAAACCTCCCCAGAAACCTCGGTTAGAACTTGGGTTCTCGTCCGAACGAGGTTTAAATCTGTAGGCAATTATGTCAACATAATCGGGACAAAATTTGGTTCCGTTATGTCTACTCTCGGGCTGCCTGTTCCAGATGGAATACAATTTTGTTACCTTGCAGGGAAAATAGAGACACCTCTTTTCGCTTGAAACATGAGGCCAAACATACTCCACTGTTAATAATTTCAAGTAATAATGATTTTAACACGAATTTGTTTTACTATCTGACCGGCATCTATGCTCTTCGTTTAGTATTTTCATGTGACAGGCACAACTCATGACTTCTTATACATTTTTCGGCTCTCTTTAGTGACACCCATTTTTGTCCCCTCCAGATTTTATATCGTCTCCATTATAGTTTCCAATCATCTTTACAATGAATAAAAAGAACTTAAAAAGCCCCAAAACCCCGCCTAAATGATTTAATTATCCATACTTCTTTAACATTTCTTTCTTTTGTCTCATATTACCCCACATTGCAGGGAAATATGGGACGGCATTCCGAGGGTTATTGAAAGGTCCCTACTGCACCTAAAAATCTGAAATTTGGTGCGAGTGTAGCCGAAGGGTCAATGAACAAGTGATGGACACCTCAGTACCTCAAATTGAAATTGTAAGGGGGAAATTCACAAAAAAAAAACTCGAAATTTGTCTCATATTACCCCGTTCTACGGTACTCAGTACTCTGTTGAGCGTGTACTCACGAGTACACTCTCTTCAGCGTGTACTGATGAGTACACTTTCTTTAGCGCACACTCTCACGAGGGTGTGCTCACGAGCACACTCTTACGAGCGTGAACTCAACTGCATATATTTCCAGGCTCCGTGCACACACTCGTTGTTGTGTTGAGAACACTCTCGTCGGAGTAGATTTGAAAGTACACGCTGTGCTGAGCACACTGTCGTAGTCTTCTCCGCAGAACCGTACAGTCTTCTACGCAGGACCTGGAAGACTGTAAAGTCATCCACAGCACCTAGAAGACTGTATAGACCTACGGAGAGGATTGTACGGTCCAACGGAGAATACTGTAAGGTCCTACGGAGAATATAGACAAGGGAGGCTACGGCTACGGAGAATAACCACAAGCCATTTACAGAATTTTCCGTAGCTTTTAGGCACTGTGAGCCCGCAGTGCCGCAAATGAAGACTGAGCTCTCCCCCCCCCCCAAAAAAAAAAAAAAAAAAATCCGAACATTGATTGAAACAACTGCCTCTTTCGGCTGCAGGACAACCTCGACACGTGGCACGCCCTCGCCAAGTCTGCGCAGTCGACTTTTGAGGTGCTGGCCAAGTACAACGGCATCGGCCCGTTCGTCCCAGTCGACACGGAGAGCATCTACGGCCCCGCCATCCGGCAGCTCGAAACAGACCTCACACGTCTCCCGTAACGATCGGGGCACCTAGTACATCCTGTAATTGAGTGGTCATCTGACATAACAACGTATGCTCACAGGGGAAGCCCATAGTAGATACGCTGTTATGTCCGACAGCCACAGAATTGAAAAGTGGAGTTTGTTGCGACGAACCGCCACGAATTCACTCTGAATGTCTTTGAACGTGACCAGATATAATGCGTTTCTAGCAACACAAAGAACAAGAACCAATGCCATGTAAGACAACCTCACACGATAATGAGGCAGGCCGTTGTATGATCAAAACGAACCCGTAGAAAATCCTGTACTTACTGGCTTTAAATTAACGGCCTATGCTACGGAAGCGTTCGCGAATTACGTTAGGGCGGACCCCCCCCCCCCAAATTAACGTGAAGTTTTCGCCAAAAAAATCCCCAAAAAAACCTCAAAACGTTTTTTTTCTGTTTTTTTACGTGTTTTGTGCATAAGACGAGATAGCCTAAGACAGCGGTTTTGGAGGCAGAAATCAATCAAATTTCTGATTTAAGATGGCACTGCTTTTATTGCAAAAGCATGGGTTCATAACCAAAAATCAAAAAAGGGCATTTGGCCACAATAAAATAAGCGCAAACATATGGCATAAAAAAAGAAATTCCCACTTTTTAAACCCCTTTTAGCGCGTTTCAGAAACCTTAATAAGGCTTGCTTTTGACCCCCCACACTGACATGAGACCCTTGTGACGATTGCCCCCCCCCCCCCCCCCAGTCCCTTACGTTATTTTTGAACGCTCCCTACACAAATTTTTTTTAAAAAAAAACCAAACAAATACTGAACTTAACATAAGCTATCAAATGTAGAAGATATCTAAGCAATGTCTATTTTTTTTCGAAAT
>NW_023144634.1:656373-751710 GCF_012932325.1 Thrips palmi
GCAGTGTTCTGACAATGGAACATCTTTGAAGTCCATCATTATTAAAATGTTCTTAGCAAAAAGAAGTCAGTAAATTAATTTTCACGGGTTGGCAACTATTTTCTCGGCGTCTGCGCCCTTGCGAAAATCGCGAAGCTGAAAACACCAGCAGTCGCGCATTAAAACTGCCCCTCCATTTTTGCTGACGTTGAATTGTTTGGCTTGTTTCGAAAGGCTATGGTTCTCTTGTCATTTTTTTTCCAATTCTGGGTAATAGTTCCCCCCCTCACAACGTATCAACACCATGGCGGTTGGTTTGACAAACTTCATAAACTCGGGAGGGATGGTTTCGAAACGCGGGTGAGTCTTGTTCAAGGAACATGAGCACTGAAAGTCGCGAGGTGGAGTGAAGTGGTCATGGTGTTAACTAAATTCAACAAAAACAAAATTGTTTTATTGACAGAAAAAAAAAGTAACATTTAAGAAACTTTATGTCAGAAAAAAAAAGAACTTAAGTTTCGCTAATTTTTTGTGAATATATTTTAGAAAGTTATCACATAAAAATTGAAAATTTTTTTCAATATGAGTTTTTATAAGCACGAAGCAGAGAAAAAAGAAGAAAGAGACCAAAATGACTGGTTCGAGGCCTGTTCAGCGACTCTGGAGCTCAAAACGCGTCTGGAGTTTCGGCCGCCTCCACCAGGCTTCTGGCCCACTGTGCGCCATACGTTTTGGCCCGCTTTTCTATTCGAAAAGTAAGCGAAGGTCCCGATAAGGGCCGCTCCCAAGAGTTGCCCACCCGAGGATTTTCCGTCGCCGCTCTGTTTTCGAGATAAGTTGACACGCAGCTGGCCCTTTCCGCAAATTTTAGTTTTTAGTTGGAAACTGAAAATGGAATTAACTTCGTGTCTACTAGTAGTATTTCGTGATATCGTACTAGTTTTTTAAGTAGTACGGCACGAGACGACGAGACACGAGGCGATGAGACACGAGTCAGCTATTTGACTCATCTTCACGAGTGTCTACCATTCGTGCGGCACGCTTCGAGGCCTTACGTCAGTGCAACGAGTATAACAGAAAATTTTAATAGTAGCAGGAAGCTTGCGCGCCTGTTCACCGCAGGGTCACCGGTTGGGTTACACGCCAGCAAGATGATCGTTGCGTAGATCTTTTGACTTGCGTTGCTGCCGCTGCAAGCTGCGTTTGGGGTACACACTAAATGTCATGGGACTTTTTTTGTCCCACGATTTATGCAATTTTAAGCATATCCGACGCTGATACAATTTTGTTGCCGTCTGGCGACACATTTTATCCGACGCCTGCTGCAAATTGTACTTTCACTAGACAAGCTGTCCCGCCTGGCGGACACAAAATTGCATCACAACCGGATGTGCTTAAAATTGCATCTTTCCCTGGGAAAAAAAATAGTCCCATGACATTTAGTGGGACACTCTCAGACTGTTATTGACTTTTTGTCCTTTGTAAAAGAGTATTTTACACAGCAATAAAAAGTACTATTTCCTCAATATTTATGTAGGATTTTGTTCGTTATATTGACATAAAGTCAATTTGCTATCGACAAAGAGTCAATACGCAATTTATTTAAAAAAATAGTCAAAAATTTGATGACAATTTAGTCCTTATAGAAAAACAATTTTGGTACATGGTTACAAAGGAAATACTACATATTATTGCTGCTTAAAAAACTACGTAAGCAAAGGACAAAATATCAATAATGGAGAGAAAAAAGTCAATACGAGTCTGAGAGTGGACATTCCATGTGAAGTCAACCAGGCCTTAGCCACCATGGGCTCCGATCCGGTTCTCGTTTTCAGGGTTTGTTACCCCTATGGTCCCATGAAGTAATCGGTACTTGGTTTGGGGTCCGTCTCCCCAGGGGCTGGGCCATGGCCAATTTACTTCTTTGCTAAATATTGGAACAACGCAACGTTGGAGGACAATATCTCAGCAACCATTAGTCGTAGGTCAAATCCGAGACCAGATTTGGAAACAGGATGTAAAACTAAATCTTTTTTGTCTTTGAAGTTTTTATGTCCAAAACTTTGGTTAAGTCTTAAAATTAGCGCCATTTCCTAGATCCTCAACCGATTTTGACCAATCTGGGCTTAAAAGATAGCCTAAACCCTTCCCTACACACTAAATGTCATGGGACTTTTTTTGTCCCACAAGTGATGCAATTTTAAGCACATCCGGTGGTGATGCACTTTTGTGTCCGCCAGGCGGGACAAATTGTCTAGTGAAAGTACAAGTTGCAGCAGGCGCCGGACATAATGTGTCACCACACGGGAACAAAATTGTATCAGCGTCGGATGTGCTTAAAATTGCACAAATCGTGGGACAAAAAATGTCCCATGACATTTAGTGTGTAAACAAAAATGTTAACCAAAAAACGTGTTCGGCTTCGTTCCCGAGAACGAGCCATTTTCGTGAACCCCTGCAACCACGTATTTCACCAAACTGTAGTGACGACCGAACTCGATACCACACTGGACGCTCTCTTAAGTGTTTAAGGCTCAAAGCATGCTTCCGGGTTGCTTTTCTAAGGTCAGGGGACCCAAGCGCCTGTCATGCCAACAACCAGCAGACCTGCAACGCCCTACACGGAAAAAAGGAATTCGTTGACCCAACGAAAATGTACGTTGATTCCGTGATAACCGAAAAAAAATTATTTGATTAACGAAAAGTTTGTTCGCGTAACGAATAATTTGTTGGTACGACGAGCAATTCGTTGGCGGAGCAAAAAAGTTAGTTGGAGTGACAAAATCGTGACTTTGTTCCTTTGACGGATTTTTTGATTGCGCTAACAGATTGTTAGTTTTGCCAACAAAAATTTTGTTACTCAAACAAAGTTTTCGTAACTCTAAAAATTTTTTTCGGTTATCACGGAATCAACGCACATTTTCGTTGGGTCAACGAATTCCTTTATTCCGTGTAGTGCCGACAGGGTGGTCTTCCTTCCCTGGAGAGTGCGACAGGCAGCGCGCTCTGGGCGATCGGACCAGTACTAACCCCCGCCACCCCGCCGTGATTTCTACAGGTGGGGGTGGGTGTTGTTGTTAGTTATTGTTGCTCAGCAGGGTGGGGGATGTTTGAGGCGTTTCAGTCAGCATTTGGGTAAAAACACATAATTGAGTTATCATTGTCAGTCTTATGGTGGTTTTGTACTTGTTCTTCACCGATTGTGCTTTCCAGCTGATTTGACAGCACGCTTCAACGGCATTTTGGCATTCATCTGAAGGCATACCATCGTCAATAACATTGAAGATAGAGGTTAGTAGTGTTAGAGAAGATACTTTTCTTTAGCTATAGCCAAAGAAAAGTATCTTCTTGGTATGCCTTGAGATTAATGCCAAAATGCCGGTAAAGCGTGCTGTAAAGTCTGATGGAAAGCATGGTTGTTGGCTTACCTGACAGACGCTTGGGTCCCCCGACCTTAGAAAAGCAACCCGGAAGATTGCTTTGAGCCGAAAACACCTAAGAGAGCGTCCAGTGTGGTATCGAGTTCGGTCGTCACTACAATTTGGTGAAATACGTGGTTGCAGGGGTTCACGAAAATGACTCGTTCTCGGGAACGGAGCCGAACACATTTTTGGTTAACATTTTCGTTAGGGGAAGGGTTTAGGCTAGGCTATCTTTAAAGCCCAGATTGGTCAAAATCGGTTGAGGATCTAGGAAATGGCGCAACTTTAAAACTTAACCAAAGTTATAAAGTTACAGAAAGTTTTTGGGCATAAATACTTCAAAGACAAAAAAGATTCATTTTTCATCCTCTTTCCAAATCTGGTCTCAGATTTGACCTACGCCCAATGGTTGCTGAGATATTGCCCTCCAAAGTTGCGTTGTTCCAACATTTAGCCAAAAAGTAACTTGGCCATATCCCAGCCCCTGGGGGGCCGGACCCCAAACCAAGTACCGATTATTCCATGGGACCATAGAGGTAACAAACCCTGAAAACGAGAACCGGATCGGAACCCATGGTGGCTAAGGCCTGGTTGACTTCACATGGAATGTCCCTAGTGTGTAAGACCCCTCGTCTCCTCTCAGAAGAACCGGTCGATGTGGAGTTGGATGTTTTTCTCGTACAATGAGAAATAGACGTTGTGTAATCCCAAATAATTTGAACACTGAAAAGCTTACCTCCCGCCACCTCGGGTCGGCTACAGCCTACATTGCCCTATGTTCAATGCCTGGCTGCCAAGCAGGCGCGGATTGGGAGGGGGGGGGGGTTGAGAGATAGGCAAAAAGTCCGATGGGTGCACAGGTGTACTCGTGAAGAAATTGGCCCGTACTCTCAAGTTTAAAAAGAACGAAATTCGTCCATTCCTCGCATGATTCGGCATTGTGGGTTGTCTAAACCAATAAATAAAGCAAAAAAAAAAAAAAAGATTAAAAATGTAAAATTTGTGTGTTTTTGAAGGTGTACACACTAAATGTCATGGGACTTTTTTTGTCCCACGAATGACGCAATTTTCAGCACATCCGGTGGTGATGCAATTTTGTGTCCGCCAGGCGGGACAAATAGTCTAGTGAAAGTACAAGTTGTAGCAGGCGTCGGATAAAAAGTGTCGCCAGACGGCAACAAAATTGTATCAGCGTCGGATGTGCTTAATATTGCATAAATCGTGGGACAGAAAAGTCCCACGACATTTACTGTGTGTGTACTCACCCGTACTCATGTTCTCATGAGTGCACCCGTACTCATGCTCTCATGAGTACAGCAGAGCGCTGAATGATTCGCCCCTCGTAAAAGTCGCACATTGCCTCTGTAGATAGGCAACTTTTGCGACATCAGCACACAACGCTGTAACATTCTCCGATTGGACGGGCTCTATTTTACACTGTAAAAATTAATGTCCGGAATAAACGACGGATCCTTCGGCAAAAAAATTGCCAACGGTTCCTTCGTTAATTTACGAAGCTCTTCGTATATTTACAAAAACCTTCGTTAATTTTTTGAACGATCTCTGTCGATTTTACTATCACAATGGAAATTTACGAAGGACCTTCGTAAATCTACAAAGATCCTTCGTAAATATACAGGGAACCTTCGTTAATAAACAAAGAACCTTCGTTAATATACAGAGGACCTTCGTAATTATTCGTCTGGAGTTAACGACGGATCCTTCGGCAAAAAAATTGCCGACAGTTCCTTCGTTTATTTACGAAGGTCCGCCGTAGATTTACGAAGACCCGTCGTGGATTAACGAAGCCCGTCGTACATTTACGAAGCCCTTCGTAAATTTACAACAGATTCTGTACATTTACGATTTTTCTTCGTAAATTTAATAAGAACCTTCGTAGATTAACGACGAACTTCCGTTGATTTACAAAAGTTCCAGTAGGAAAGAAACATTTACAGTGCGCTTTTGGACATTCCCTAAACCCTTCGTAAAATATTCCGTTGTAAATTCACAACACAATTTTTACAGTGTAATGTCGGAATAAACACATGCATCAATATTTTTTCAAAGTACACAGGAGGAGGTAAGTTGTTGCTGCCCGCATTGGAGCGCTCACGTTGTTGGCTCAGGTGCTGCAAGAAATCGAAAGACCTGAACCAATATTGAATGGTGGCAGCCTTCAGGTGTCACGGCGGCATTGAGTCTGACACGCCCTGAGTATAAAGCCCCGAGTCGGCCACACTGTGTGGCGCGGCGCGGCGTTGCTCTGAGTGCGGGACTGAGTCAGAAAAGTTGTCGAAATAAGAGGCGAAACAACCATGGCGTCCACCATATATCTCTCCATGCTGTTGCTCTGCGCAGTGTGCTATGCTGCAGGTAAGCCGATAATCCTTCATAACAGGGTAGGTGTGTGCGCCAGACTACGTCTCAGCGTAACGCGCTTCGCGTTGCTACGCCAATTACGCCGATCCTCACCTGAGGCACTAGCGCGCCTTCGGCAGGTCTTTTAGTTGCGCTTCCACTGTAAAAAAAATCCGTACTAATGTACGAAAAATGTACAGACGAATATAGTTCGGAAAAAAGGACGGAACGGTCCGTGCACGCCATGGGAATTTCTTTGTCCCACGATTTATGCAATTTTAAGCACATCCGACGCCGATACATTTTTGTTCCCGCCTGGCGACACATTTCGTCCATTGGGGTTTTTGCCCTCGTCATACCCCATAGATAGCCGCCTGAAAGATAGGCTAAAAGTGCTACTTTGCCCCTGTAAGTAAGCAAAAAGTACTTTTTTATTAAGGGGGCAGTAGCGTCATTTGCACGTGTTTTGACGTTTTTCGAACCTCCTGTTTAGACGTTAATATAAAGATAAGTATGAATGCCAGAGACAAACGGCAGGCACCATTTGAAAGATAAAAGTTTTTACAACATTTTCAAAAAAAAAATATTTTGTTTTATCATTGAATTAGGATGTTTTGTGTTCTATGCAAAAATGGTCTGCAAAATTACATGATGTCACTGCGCGCACGATTGCAGCCAAAGTTTTTAACTTTTTACCAATCGGTAAAATGCATCTGAAAAAGCATGAAATTGCCCATAAAATGACCCTTGGGTTTCAATATTGGGCAAGAAAAACTATCGAAACGCTCATCTTCAACTTAAGATGGAAACGAACCACATTTTTTCTGGCCTAATATTAAAACCCAAGGGTCATTTTATGGGCAATTTCATGCTTTTTCAGATGCATTTCACCGATTGGTAAAAAGTTAAAAACTTTGGCTGCAATCGTGCGCGCAGTGAAACCATGTAATTTTGCAGACCATTTTTGCATATAACACAAAACATCCTAATTCAATGCTAAAACAAAATATTTTTTTTTGAAAATGTTGTAAAAACTTTTATCTTTCAAATGGTGCCTGCCGTTTGTCTCTGGCATTCATACTTATCTTTATATTAACGTCTAAACAGGAGGTTCGAAAATCGTCAAAACACGTCCAAATGACGCTACTGCCCCCTTAATTTAAATTTCTACGGGGCTTTTGTAACACCTGGCGTCGAATACTTGTCCAATGTTGATGGATTATTGCCCCCTCGACTGCCGTATATCTAAAATAATCTGTTGTACCTTTTTAACATCCAACTACACGTTGATCTTTGCTCTCTCTGCCCTTCTCATTTCCTTCATTCAGCTAGGTAACATCCTTGGCCGATCTTTTAATTGATGGTATTCGTTCTTGCAGAGGAGCAAGGACCAGCTCTGGAAAGGTGTACGCAAGATGACCCAAACGTCAACGAATGTCTGAGGAAGGCCATTCAGTCTGCGATAAGGTCCCTGAAGGACGGTGAGTTATTGAATTGCTTCTAGGTTTTTGCATTACTGAATTTCGACCTCGTCGTTGCTATGCATACACTGAACACGTACTGGTCGGACACATGGCCAAGTTACGGCGTGGCAAAAAGTAATGCCTTAAATTGGCGTGACACGATATTCACGCCGAAGACAGCGCGTTTTAAGAGACAAGACATGCCAAAAAGCGGCATGACAAGAAATTGGCGTGAATTTTAGAGTCACGCCGAATTTTGGCGTGACTGTTCTGTCACGCCGTTTATTGGCGTGACACTTTATTCACGCCCCTGCGGCGGCACGAAGTCACGCCGAAAGATTTTCAGTGTACCCACAATGTACAAAAAATGTCCTGTCAATGCCGTTAATCTATTACCAATGTTTGCTGTTATACAATTCACGGCGTTTGCTGTGAACTAGTTCACGGCGTTCACTGTGATCTCGGTCACAGTGTTCACTGTGATCTGGCCACAGTAAACGCCGTGAATTGGAGCCTGATTTGCAGTACTTCGGTGCTCAGCGGCGTCAAAACTCACAGTGTTTACTGTGGACTAGATCACAGTGAAAACCGCGAACAAGATCACAGTGAATCGCGTGAGCAGATCACAGTAAACGCTGTGAATTGACCTACAGTGAAAATTGGTGATAAATTACCGGCATTGACAGGACATGTTTTTTTTTCCAGTGCACACGCTCTGAAATTCCTATTAAGTATGTAAGCAGGTTAATAGAACACCTGAGCATGCGTAAGCTAACAAAGAAAATAGTTCGTAATTTATGAATTATTCCCTCGCAATTCAATCTAACTATAATTTAGTCACCATGTTTGTTCAAAATACTTTGCATGGTTTTAAGTTTGATACCCACCAAAACAGACCAAAACCTGGAATTCGTCTTCGCTTTTTGAGCCCTGCGACTTCGAAAACGTAGTGGCTTTGTCAAAAACGATCGTTGCAGTTTATTCAATGATTTTACTCTCTTTGTGCGAGAGAATATTTCAAGTATGGTGGGTGGTAAGAACCAGTAGTAAACCAGTAGTCAAGTCTGTACCATGAAAACCGGGGTCTTACCTCCAGATCATTTTCTAGAGTGTCAAGAGTGAAATGCTGTTGGGAACAGCAAATTCCAAAGGAAAGATACAGTTGTGATACGTGCACACTAAATGCTAATGCAATTTTAAGCACATCCGACGCTGATACAATTTTGTTCCCGTGTGGTGACACATTTTGTCCGGCGCCTGCTGCAACTTGTACTTTCACTAGACAATTTGTCCCGCCTGGCGGACACAAAATTGCATCACCACCGGATGTGCATAAAATTGCATCATTTGTGGGACAAAAAAAGTCCCATGACATTTAGTGAGTGTATATTGAGCATAAAGCGGTTGCTTTAGCTCTTACGAAAAGAGAATTTGTATCAGGGCTTTGGTCTTGCTGCCTTCAAAATCCAAATACTCTCGCTGAAAGTGTTAATTCTAGGCTGGCTGTCAATCTTAAGAAACTCTTACCAAACGGTGCGTAAATGAGAATGATGTTTCACACTTCTACGTTCTGACTTAACCTTCTATCAATCCACTGAGAATCCAAACGCTATGAGTATAGCGTCAATTGGTGCAATGCTGCACATTAAGTGCAATGCCTCCCCATTCCCATGCATTAGTATAGGACACTTTCGGGATGCATTGCACGTAAGGTGCAATATGGCTAGCGCATTGCACGTATGGTGCGATATCTCAGCAGCATCGCACCATACGTGCTATACTCAGCGTTTGGAATCTCAGTGTCGATTCGTCTCGGAAAGGGTAGCAAGTAGTCTATCAAGGGTTATGAAGTCGGCAATGGCTGACGCGAGACACTCTTTTACCAGGGTATGCGCCTTTGGGAATGGTACCGTTGGATCCATTGGTCATCGAGCAGCTGGTCCTCCTCTCTCCAGAGAACGCCAAGTGTGACCTCAACAAGTACGACGTGGTCGGCCTCACAAATGTCATTTGCGAGGAGGCATCGTAAGTAGCGCAGTGGTGTCTTGAAGTTGCGCGGAGGAAATGTGCTTTCCTTGCACTTGTGGGATGTCAGAATATGTTATGGTTCTTCTGAGGGGAACATGAGTGAAATTCCAGTGGGATGTCAGAATATGTTATGGTTCTTCTGAGGGGAACCTGAATGAAATTCCAAACGCCATGAAGGTAGCTCGCGTGGTGCAATCCATTGAGACATTGCACCACACGTGCAATGCCATAGACACATTTCAGCTTACCTGGAATGCGTCCCGGAAAAGTCCCATGCTCCTTCACGTGAAGGCATGGCACTAATAGTGTATTCTAGTCGTCGCCGATGGAAGAACAAGGACAAAGCCGGAACTGGTCCCGGCAACATAACCTCCTAGACTTCTATGAGTGGGCTACTTTCTGAGTTTTCTGTGGCGTATCTCCTTCAAGAGCACTTTGGTGGACTTTCGTTTCTTTCAAACACTTTTTGACACAGGAAATAAAAATATTAGTCGACATTAATTTCTCGTTGGAACGGCCGGGTTGGAACTACTTCGTTTCTTTCCGGCTTACGGTTTTGCTCTTCGTTTTCTTCTTCGATCGGCGACGACTATGCTCGTTTGATGCAATGAAAACATCTTCGAACGAAGTGCGGCCAAGTGCGGGATGATATGTGCGACAGGTACCGACAGGCACCCAGAATCTGGCTGACAATTGGCGCCGAGTTTGGCGCTCTGAAAAGTGGATCAGCTTCTAGGCATGCTAATTGGGAGTATACAGCCACGGGCTGCCAAGGAAATTATGAGAGTATCTGGGATAGGCTGTGCCCCCCCCCCCCAAAAAAAAAAAAAAAAACAACATTAGACACAAACGATTGAAACTTCGGGGGTTGAATTTAGTTAAGAGGCAGTAACGTGGCTTATTTTCTCTAGCGAGATATCTTGGTTTTTGAGCTTGTTTGACAGATGAACGAAATTGTCCATCATTACGAAACCGTATGCAACCGAGTTGTATATTTTTACCAAGCAGAAGTTGTGCGCCGACGCCGACTTCATTTCCGAATGTTTCCTATAGATATACAACTTCATTTAAAAAAAGAAAAGAGAATCACGGGTGTTTTCGATCTTACGACCCAATGTATTTAACTTTCTTACAGGTTCGTTGTGACGGGAGACAAGTCTTTCAGGCTGACCTTCGACTTGCTCCTTCCCCAGTTCGATGCTGCCGGGACGTACAGCATGGAAAAGGGATTCCTTGGCAACAAGAAACCAAACCAAGGCTCCTTCACATTCAACTTGAGTGAGTGCTTCAGACTGAAGTGCAACTGATAATTCGTATTCTTCCCAGATCTTGCGCTCTTATCACAATAGATTTGGCATTGCTAGTGACCTAGGTTGTGCTCTAACGAAACACCGAACTGTTTCAGCCGAGTACCGAGCCAACTTCGTCTTAGATGGGGCTTTGAGCACTGCAAGTGATGGTCAAGAGTACGCTACTCTGACGGGAGTGTCATCAAGCTTCAATGGCGGAATCAACCCCAGAGTCCATTTTGAGAACTTGAGTAAGTAATTTAACATCCGGTAAAATGAAGATACCGCCACTTCCTTCGCAGCTCAACGTAGGTAATTGAAATGGCTATCGGATGAACTATAATCATGAACATCGAGTTATAGAGAAACGTTTATGATAATTTTTACAAAATGCTCTAAAAATGGTTTTGGATGAAATTTTCAACTTATAGTCGACCTCTGTTCATGACTGTATTTCATGCGATAGCCACATCAATTAGCTACTGGCGGCTCGGAAGGAGTATCGTTCGCAAAGATAGTCGCGTTTCCCGTTTCCACTCCAGTCCAAAGTGGTATTCTGAAGTCGTAGACCTTGTAAACTAAAAATCCAATTGATGATTTAATCTGACATCATTTTCAGGCCAGGGGCGCAACAAGCTGTGGAACAGAGCGCCCCAAGGCGTGCTGCAAGGCTACAAGACAGCCATCGACCAGCTGCACCCCATCCTCGCGCAGACCTACTCCAACCTTCTGTTCCAGAACGTGCCGTTCGCATACCTGTTTCCTCCAACCAAAACTGCGGTTTAAAAGAATTGTCATGTAATTGTAGAGGTTTGACGACTTACAGCGGAGCTAACGAGTGTCAGTATTTTTATTTCTTGTCTTCTTCCTAACTCAGGCATGCTCCTCTCACTGTGGCAAAAACGTGAACTGAAAATGGAAGCAAAGCATTATTGAGTTTGCTCTTCCCCCCATTTGCCATAGCAATTATGATAAATATTACGATAAGCAACAGCTTGTGCACACCTAGCAATAATTTAAAAACATTGGAGGGTTTTACTTACCATCATTGGATGCAGTATCCTTGAGCAAAGTAGAACTTGGGGGAATGACATTCTTTTGTCCCTGAACGCACTAAATTAAATGGTAAATTTTACATTTTTCTTAAATATATCAATGAAGTAATACTGAAGGAGCTACATTTCTTTACCTCCTTTCTTGAAGAGGTCAACTATTGACCTCTGATTACTCTTTATTCCAGCTTTGCCAACTGCAATTGTGTGTGTGTTAATGTGGTGGTAATAGTGAGATGGACACCACGTAGTACCTTTTTTAAATACTATGGTTTTAACTGTACATGAAGGGATAAAACATGACTGTAAAAAATTCGTAGAGATTTCCTAGACAATTGGGCACGCAAATTTACTTGCCCCGGCAGTAGGGTGGTCCGAAAAAACACTTTTTTTTCTGATCGAAAACGGGTACCTGGCAAAAGTGGCCACTTGACATCAGAAACACACCTGCAAATTTGTTTCCGATCGGACAACATCTTTGGTTCCCACTTTGAGGGGGAAGTTTTGGATTCACTCTCATTCCAGGAACGTGACATCACGTTGAAACGAACGTGACAAAGTGTCACGTTCGTTTGAGCATTGTGTCACATTCGTATGAATGTGAAGAAGCTGATTTTTGGCCCATTCACATCCAAACGAATGTGACACAACGCTCAAACGAACGTGACATTCTGTCACGTTCGTTTCAACGTGATGTCACGTTCCTGGAATGAGAGTGTTTATAGGTAAAATTAGGCAATTTTCAAAACGGACTCGGATGCGCTGCTGATGCGTCCGGATGGTCACTCGGGAAGAAAGACACCTTATGTACTTTAAACAGCATATCGAGCTTCATATGTGGACCAGAAGTACGGCCGAAATTCCGTGTTTTGAGTAAAATCAACACTTTTGCTTCCACAAATTGTGTGTTCGTGGTGTGTGATGTTTCAGCACTCGGACACTCTCATTCCAGGAAGGTGACATCACGGTGATACGAACAAGAGAAAATGTCACGTTCGTTTGAGCGTTGTGTCACGTTCGTTTGATGTGAATAACAGGAAAAGTAGCGATATACATCGGCAACTTTGGCCCGTCCCGTACATTAAGAAACGTACGAATTTCGCATGTTTGACCCTGACGGGAATTAAACCTGAGTCTGGGGTTAAAGTAAACGTCGTTTTCGTCATCAGCACCCTCAAAAACATCAGAAACAATGCAAAAAATCGAATAAAAAGAATGTTTAAAAAATACCCCGCTGGGATCTGAACCCGGGTCCGAACTTCTCCGATTCGTTCGAAACTATGTGGGTAGTTCCTTCATCATTTGGAAAGAAATAACATTGAGATCAGTTGTCGTTGGCTTATACGCTCAACTTCACAGCTTTGCTCAGTCGACAAAAAATTT
This sequence comes from Thrips palmi, assembly GCF_012932325.1. Lineage (NCBI taxonomy): Eukaryota > Metazoa > Arthropoda > Insecta > Thysanoptera > Thripidae > Thrips > Thrips palmi. Next base: position 669,351 of record NW_023144634.1, read on the forward strand.
TGTCGTAGAAAGACTTCCCGCGTTCCTGGTTGACACCTACATGAGAGGTCTTGCATGGACTCAATTTATTGATGACTTGTCGACAAATTTTAGTGACGGAATCTTGATATCAGCCCTACTTTTTTTTTACAAACACCTAAAAGTTTTATAAAAAGGCAAGAAATTCACTTTTTTAAATGTTAAGATTTGAAAATTTATATCCCAGTACAGAAGTTGAAATTGAAAATTCCGTCACTAAAATTTCTTCTATACATTTTTAGGATAACCCAAAAAATATTTCAAGACTTTCCGTCCCATTGAAAGACGCAGGAAGATTTTTCCCCAACGCTCTAAAAAACACTTAAAGCCACTTTTCTCAGAGACCGTCCAACATTTTGGATTGAATTTTGTTTTGGGAACTCACCATAATGAACCTAACAATAAAGCAAAGTTTTAACTTTCTAGGATTATTTTAAAGTCTACTTGAAAGTTTCACCAGGGTCCCCCCTTAAGCAGATGAGTTTTACGTTCAAAACCACACAAAATTAAATTATCGTTTCATCGAAATCGTTGGAATCTCTCAGAAGTCAGATGAAATCCTCACGGTTTTTATCAAAGTCCCGCGAAATCTTGTGAAATCCGGAGAAATCTTGTGAAATCACACGCAATCTAGTGAAATCCACGAAATGAGACAAATCCGGTGAAATCTCTAGAAGTACCAACAAATCCTGAGTAATCACAGAAATCCGACATCGAATGAAATCCTTTGTCCCGCTGGGTGGGGAGTTGTTGCCCCCTTGGGCTAAAAGCTACGGAAAATTCTGTTAACAGCTTGTGGTAATTCTCCGTAGAACCTTACAGTATTCTCCGTAGGACCGTACAGTCTTCTCCGTAGGGCCTTCACATGCAGTACACAAGAAAAATCCATGTCATAACCACCACACTCATCTGAAATTTTGAGTTCCATTTTTCCTTTTCCAGCAATATTTAACAAGGATCCATCTCCTATGGATACTTCACCTCTCATAGGAACATAATATCGCAGCAAATCCTTCCTAGAGGTCATGTGATCTCATGCCCCTCCATCGAACATCCATACACCTTGATTGCTTGTGATTTTGTTGCAACTAGCACTTAAACACTAAATGTCTTACGAAGAAATTTCCCATAATACGAAGGAAATGGCGCAAGCATAGTACGAAGGTGGTTTTTCTTCGTATTACGAAGGTTTTTCTTTGTATCTTACAATGAAAAAGCTAAAAAGATTCTTATTACGAAGGAATATTGCTTCGTATTATGCTTGCGCCGAATTCACTGTAACATACGAATAACATAGGTCAAATTTCATTGTAAGACATTTAGAGTGTAGAGCTTTATATTCTCTATTCACAACACGAGCTTTCTTCATTGTTTCTTCTTTTCTCCGTCTTCTTTCTTCTATTCTTCATTATTGTTATCTTCTCTGTCAGGACACTCAATGATCTGTGACCCTCTACAACAGTAACAGATATAAAAATCTATCACTTCCATTTCTGTCCTATTTCTTCTCAGTTATTCTATTTTGTCGGAATTTTCTACTACTTTGGTTGCTTCGGTTTATTTAAGCTGACTTACATTGAGTAGACTCTTGAGGTTTCTTCTTTAGTTTGAATTTCTGCTGAGTATGAATACTTTTGAGTAGGGAATTCAGAAAAACCTTGAAAATGTCCTGTAGAATGACGGGTAAGTTAATATAGGGCAGCTGCCAAAAATATGGGAAACCTTATCACATTGTAAGCCTTGGGAGGTATGTTACTAATTTTAACACTTTTTTCCTCTGCCCACGACAAAATGTCAACACTCAGATCAAGATCTTCCTCGCCCTCACAGTTATTGTTCCCATCGCATGCACTTTTTCCAAGGTCCTCTTGAAAACGGAGTTAAATTGCCAATTTTCGTACATAAATCTGGAACAGAAATCATCTTACTAGCACTGGAGTGACTAGGCGTAGATGACAGAATGACAGAAGACAACAAAAGCGAGCAAGGCGAAATATACACAATTGGTCCTTGTCCTGCTTAGGAGTATCTGGGCAGTCAACATCCCCTCAACGTCGCATCCACGCTCATGTTCCCATGGGGATGTGACAGCCCGGGTTGGTGGCCCCCCATAACCTTACTCATGCCGGTCTTGATGCACTCGGAGCACTTGTAATGGTTGTCAGCGTCAAACCCTTTTAGAGTAACACAGGATTTGCACGATATCTTCTTACAGAAGTCACAATTTTGTGTTGAGTGTCTTCCATCCAGCTTTTTCATACAGAAATTACACTTCAATGACATTTCGCTGGTGGTCGCCGCCATGCACCGCCCTCTAATTCTTCATATGAATAGTAAAGGAAGTCTCTGAGTCGTCAGACTCCATGGTGTATTCACACTATATATTGCCTACATATAGAGCAATGTATGAAATTTATATTTTTGCCACATATTTTTTATATCGGAAAAGCATCTTGCTATATTCACTGTTAAAAAAAAAGTCGAAATTTTCAGACTTTTTAGGATGAAGTCAATTTTGAAACCCAGTGGTCTGAATTTTCAGACCTCCGGACACTCTGAATTTTTGGACCACCTGTCGTCTGAATTTTCAGACTAGCATGTACTTTGAATTTTACGACTACCAGGTAGTCTGAATTTTCGGACTAATGGCAGTCTGAATTTTTCACCTCGCGGGTTTGAATTCTAAGCCGCCCAGGTAATAAAATTACCACTTTTGTCAGGATGTATATTATGTTTTGGAGATGCATATTTTAAATTGCTGAGAAACATGGAATGCATGCACTAAATAGAGCAGTTGTAAAACAGCTCTTTTTGTTAAATGTAGCACCCAAAGTTGCGCAAAACTTTAACTAGATATGATATTTTGCTGAGAGAGCTTCCCAAACAAAAAAACTAGTCCTCGAATGTAAGACTCCAGAAGATGCAGCTGTAAACACTGGAAAGCAGCATGTTGGATCCAGATGCACACTTTGTGGAAACTTTTTCGGCACGATGAAAATACTTTGGGGACGAGGATGAAAGAGGAGTGACAAATTTCCAAAACGCCACCCACTCCCTCATCACCCGTCCCTTAAGTTTGGAAGACGCAATATCAGCATAAGGCTACGCCACTTTCACAGCCTGCTTGCCGCGGATGTCGGATGCTTCAGAGTGCAATTTTGGAGCACAGAAAGGCGAAGGCAAAACGGCACTGTACACACTGTGCTGAGCGCCGATGAAACACATAAAACGTTGCTTCACGACGGAGCGTCACAAGAAAGATGACACGCGACGCGGACTTGTATTCGGATGCGATGTGCACTGCTCTGGAGACAAGCTAAAACTGACGCATTCTGTCCAGAAATCCCGAGTGGCCGAGGGATTAAGGGCCCCCTCCTCTCCCCCCGCCCTGCGCAGGTAGGCTTCGGCCGGCACGCCGGTCAGCGGTGATTTTCCGAACGCCCCGGCTCGGCTCGGTGTGCCTGGCTCGGCTGGCCGCCGCCGGAGCGGCTCAGCTCGGCTCGGGTGACCCGGGCTTCGGTCCAGGCCGGCGCCAGGGCAAACATGTCGCATCCTGCAGCTACCAGCGGAGTGCAGGCCGATTTTAAACTCAACACTAGACGGCCGTTCGCTTAGCTGAGCAAAAGTTCATTTACTACTGCTCTAGCAATTCAGGGCCCATAGCACCTGAAACGCAGTCATGCCTTTTATCAGAAAATAAAGCGTCAATTTCAGACTGCGCAGGATGAAAATTCAGACCTTCTACTACAAATGACTGTTTTAAGACCCCGACGCCGAAAATTTATACCGCGCCATCCAAATATTCAGACCCTTGAGTCCGAAACTCATTTTTCAGACCACAAGGTGTAAAATTAAGACCAACTGTCTGAAAATTCTGACTCAAGTCTGAATTTCAGATTCAGACCACTAGGTCTGAAAAAATTGGTCTGAATTTTCAGACTTTTTTTAACAGTGTTATCTTTTCCACATATGTCGTCAATACATGTTGGGCCATATATTTTGTCCATATAGTGCCCATATATTTTCCATTTTGCAAGGGATGTGCATAAAGAACAGAAGTTAACAACCTTCATTGGCAAATACTTGGCACAATGACGGGACAATCTGGGACAAAACATCGATACCATCAAAGGTGACACCAAGATTGGAAATAACCCATACAGAAAACAGCTGTCAAACATTGAAAACCTTGTTTATTGCAAGATAATTAGTCCATAAGTGAGAACCAACCACATGGGGTCATTGCACAATGTGCTGCTTGCATTTCAAATAAATCATGAACTTAAAAAAGACTTTTTCATCGATTTGTCATTTAGGGAGACTAGCCACTTACAGATCGTCCACAAGTACAATTCCTGACGAATGCACTAAATACATTCTAAATTTCTTACGAAGAAATTTCCCGTAATACGAAGGAAATGGCGCAAGCATAATACGAAGGTGGTTTTTCTTCGTATTATGAAGGTTTTTCTTTGTATCTTACAATGAAAAAGCTAAAAAGATAAGTATTACGAAGGAATGTTGCTTCGTATTATGCTTGCGCCTAAGTCACTGTAACATGCGAATAACATAGGTCGAATTTCATTGTAAGACATTTAGAGTGTAGACCTTTCCGGGCTAAGGACTTGTGCAGCCGAATCTTTGTGCAGCCATTATTCGGTCCCAGCTTCTTTGTGACGAAACAGAATTGAACTCAGCGTTTACCGGATTATCAACAACACTTTCGAAATGACTGAAGCAACACGTCAATGAGTATTAGGAAAAGTTACCATTGCGTGCTATAGAAACAGCGTGATTTAGTGAAACTAAACCATGATTTCAATTCTATTTCGCTACAAATAAGCTGGGTCTTACAGTGTCGCTGCGCAAAAATACGGGTATGGCACAAGAAACTAAGCCCGGAATGGTATCAAAGCGTGGCAGAGCAATAAAGTTAACTTACACACATGATGATTGGCTGAGCGATAGCGAAGCCTGTTACTCCAGTGGGGTTGAAAAGTTTTGTCTGTCTGTCGGTCTGTCTGTCTGTCTGTCTGTCGGTCTGTCTGTCTGTCGGTCTGTCTGTCCGCACTACTCCTCCTGAACGGCTCGGCCGATCTCGGTGAGATTTTGCACACTTCTTAGGTATGTCCTTGGCTCGGCACACGCGAAATTTCACCATCCTAGCTCAACTGGTTCAGTTTTTATAGGCGAAAAACACCCAAAAAACGGCGAAAAATAGAGATTTCTGCAGATAGACCACTTCTGTCTTGGAGAAAGGGGGGTCTGGGGGGCGGAGCCCCCCAGCCTCGACAAGTCAAAAAGTGACAAGGGTCAAGATCGTGTTATCTGTAGATAAAACAACTCTATTTACAATGTAGGGGGGTCTGGGGGGCGGAGCCCCCCAGCATTCAACAAGTTAAAAAATAACCGACAACGGACAAGCCATTGCCTGCCGCAGGCAGGCTAGCGCCGCAGGCCAAGGTAGGTACGCCAGGCGTAGATTGGAGGAACAGGCAGCGAGACATCGCGAAGCCTGTTACGACAAGACGCGGTCTGGCGTAAACCTACCTTGTAAAGTAAAGATGGGGGAATGAGATTACTACGATGAAGAACTTGCTCACGCTCAGACCTCGGCTTCAGTGACAGTGATAGATCCCAGGAAACGGACAGGACGGCAGGTACACTCTAAATGTCTTACAATGAAATTTGACCTATGTTATTCGTATGTTACAGTGAATTCGGCGCAAGCATAATACGAAGCAATATTCCTTCGTAATACGAATCTTTTTAGGTTTTTCATTGTAAGATACAAAGAAAAACCTTCGTAATACGAAGAAACCGCCTTCGTATTATGCTTGCGCCATTTCCTTCGTATTATGGTAAATTTCTTTGTAAGGCATTTAGAGTGCAGGCGGAAGCCGAACACAATACCGTTTTCAAGCAGAGACAAGTTCATTTTGAGGGTTGTGTGTTGGAGACAAAGTTACGTTTATAATGTATTTTTATTTGTAAATTACAAGGTAGGTTTACGCCAGACCGCGTCTTGTCGTAACAGGCTTCGCGATGTCTCGCTGCCTGTTCCTCCAATCCACGCCTGGCGTACCTACCTTGGCCTGCGGCGCTAGCCTGCCTGCGGCAGGCAATGGCTTGTCCGTTGTCGGTTATTTTTTAACTTGTTGATTGCTGGGGGGCTCCGCCCCCCAGAACCCCCTACATTCTAAATAGAGTTGTTTCATGTACAGATAACACGATCTTGACCCTTGTCACTTTTTAACTTGTCGAGGCTGGGGGGCTCCGCCCCCAGACCCCCCTTTCTCCAAGACAGAAGTGGTCTATCTGCAGAAATCTCTATTTTTCGCCGTTTTTTAGGTGTTTTTCGCCTATAAAAACTGAACTAGTTGAGCTAGGATGGTGAAATTTCGCGTGTGCCGAGCCAAGGACATACCCAAGAAGTGTGCAAAATCTCACCGAGATCGGCCGAGCCGTTCAGGAGGAGTAGTGCGGACAGACAGACAGACCGACAGACAAAACTTTTCAACCCCACTGGAGTAAAAGGCTTCGCTATCGCTCAGCCAATTAAGAAACGATTTTCCGTCCTTCAACTCCCCAGAATGTTTATAGGGTCAGGGCGGGGAAGAACTGGACACCCCATATTTAACTTCAAATACCGGAGGCACAGGAAAAACAATCAAAAGTTGTTCCGTGGCATCAGCGGTTCATTACATGACAGTTGTCAGGCCAGTACATACGGCATTTGAGGTAAAATGTGGGTTGTCCAGTTCGTCCCCTGTCCAGTTTTTCCCCGCCCTGACCCTATCTAAAATAAAAGCTCACTTAAGGGGAGGTTCTACTGAAAATATTGCATTTTTCAAATTGAGACCCAGTGTAAAAATTTGTTGCAGATGTAAAGTAATACATAGTTAATGGTCAAACATAAAATTTAGAGCCCAATACCTCCCTCCAAATCCAGTCGAAGAGGTTTTTTCAGCCTATTGTAGCAATATCTTAAAAAATTCTCCTACGCAAAGCATTTCAACGTAAACTGATGTTCTGGACATTTTTCACTTCTTTGGCTCATATGCAATAAAGCGTGGCATCACCAAGACATGGGACCCAACAAATTTATTTTGTCGTTGCTTTTCAGAAAAAAAGTCACTAAAATATCAGAAATTTTAACATTTTCTTGAAATTTTATTGACATGCTGTCTTAAAAACACAGCTTATGGTTTTGTAATGGTCCCAGTATCTTACTAATGCCACGGTTTATCAATTATGAACCAAAGAAGTGAAAAATGCCCAGAACATCAGTTTACGTTGAAATACTTTGCGTAGGAGAATTTTTCAAATTACGACTGGAAATAGCAGAAAATTCCTCTTCGACTGGGTTGGGGGCTAGGTATTGCTCTCCAAACTTCAAATTTAACTAGGGTAAGGTTACCAAACATGGATCACTTTTTAAATAATCCTCTCTATATCGAAATTAAGTATGGGTTGACTTCTTTTTTTGAATCTTATGTTGATGTTTGCCTCACTGGTCATATGGCTACCAATAATGGTACCTCTAGCTCGAATACTGTGGAAGTTGTTAGGACAAGAAAATATGGCTATTTTTGCTAAGGTTAGGTTAGGTTGGTCCAATCATGGATCACCCCACCAGCGTTTGGACACAAAGTAAGGTATGCATTCAGTAGTCCCAAAATATCAAAGTAGTCCGTCTAAAGTGCACGATGAAAAATTTTGAAGTGACTGCGGTGATTGCTTGGCCCAGAATCAGGGGTGCAAAAATCACCTTTTTGAACGTCATTTTTCCATCGATTTTCGGGGGCCTGTTTTAGGTGTCTTTCTAAACGCAACCCTGCAGAGTAGAGAGACGCAGTTGCAAACTTGTCAGACTCACAGCGAACAGTCAAAGGGTCAGTCCAAGCAAGGAAAGACAGAAATTTAGAATCTGGCCACCTGGTCTTTAGATATAGACCCCCAAACAGAAATGATCCATGTTTGGTACCCCGATCCATGTTCGGCACTTTACCCTATTTACTATGAAATACTTAAAATTTACAATGAATATTGATAATGGGACTCAATTTAAAGAAATTAAGATTTTCAGTAGAACCTCCCCTTAAAGCCATCCGGTGCACTTCCTGTTTGAACTCATCTCTGCGCAAGAAATTAGCCGCAGCGCCGCACAGTGGGTCAGAATCGAAAAAGCTGTGCAAAAAGGCATTTTGTAAACGTTTGAATTAGGAAAAACTGATTGCTGTATGTGATAACGGGATGTCTAGTGCGCCAGAAGCCGATTTTAGTTTGTCCCTGCGCCGCACGTAATCCGCAGGCTGAGCGCTTCCGTCTCCGCTATTTCAAACGCTGAGCGCGAAGCGATGCGCGTCGGAGAAATCTAGTTTCTTCTTGCGCTGTTCTACGGAACCGAGGAAAGTCCAGAAATTATTCAACCTCGTGACTCCATAGTTTAAAACCTCCTCTTTCCATTGGTACCAGCGGAATTTCGTTATCGTTGATAGTTTCGGCGACAGAGCGAAATACATAAAGGAATGCAAAATACCATTTTCATGACAAATCACTCTTACAAAATAGGCTGGCAAACTTGAAAAGCACCGAAAAGCACCGCGATTTTTGTACCAACTTGAAGCTTGAAGTGTCCTCTACCGAACGCACTACGCGGATTTGTCGGCAAGTTCCGGCTCAACCCGTGAGAAGCAAAACAAGGGACCGATGCAGAGGGCGCGCGCGCGTAATTCGGGCCAGACCGGGCAGCGCCGTGGCCAAACGGTTTCGCCGATCGGACTCAAATTTGGTGTACGGGGGTTTTGAAGGCCGTCGAGTCCATTTCCGACGTTATTCTGAGTCAGTGGCGTACCCTTTTCCCAGTGGCGTAGGCAAAAATACAAAAAAAGAGCTATATTGCTATGAGATCTGTGATCTGTAAGTTTTGGAGGTTCCTCAATTCAGTTTTTTGCATTATTTTGATCCAGTGGCGTATTCTTCACCCAGTGGCGTGGTTGAAAAAAAAAAATACGATTTCAAGAAATCCTAGGAGTCACGAAGTCAATTTGATTATTGTGTAAGAGTGTGGAGAAAGAAAAGAAGTGGTGTTGTGAAGTTGTGGTTGTGAAGAAGTGGTACCAATGTGGTCGATGTGCCATCCGTCGAAATTTAAACTTGACAATAAAAAGAAATCAAAATGCTGGTAAATTCAAAAAAATTCCAATGCTAATGTATTCCGCAGTGTTCTGACAATGGAACATCTTTGAAGTCCATCATGATTAAAATGTTCTTAGCAGAAAGAAGTCAGTAAATTAATTTTCTCGGGTTGGCAACTATTTTCTTGGCGTCTGCGCCCTTGCGAAAATCGCGAAGCTGAAAGCGCCAGCAGTCGCGCATTAAAACTGCCCCTCCATTGTTGTGGACGTTGAATTGTTTGGCTTGTTTCAAAAGGCTATGGTTCTCTAGTCATGTTTTCTTCAATTCTGTGTAATAGTTCTCCCTTACAACGTATCAACACCACGACGGTTGGTTTGACAAACTTCATAAACTCGGGAGGGATGGTTTCGAAACGCGGGTGAGTCTTGTTCGAGGAACATGAGCACTGCAAGTCGCGAGGTGGAGCGAAGTGGTCCTAGTGCTAACTGAATCACAACAACAACACTGCGCATGTCCAAAAACACTCCAATCAAGAAGTATTATTGGATAGTTCTACCCGAAAAACTGCGTTCGAACCGGCACCAATTCTATTGTTGCATCTTGTCTACCTGCAGTCAAAGAAATTTTTCATTTCGAACGTTGCTTTTTCAGCTTTTGGAGTAAGCTGTACAGACCCGAAAAGAAGCTCCGCTATTGGTCCGCCCCGGCTCGGCTCCCCCCACTCCCTTTTTTTTCCTTTGACGAGTCGAGTTTTGCCATGGAAACGGCGATTTTGACAGCAAATTTCTCAAAATTGGCCACCAAATTTTTGACCAGATTTCAACATCAGAATCAGCGTTCAAAGTTCTACTAGTCTGCAAAATCTCATTAAAATCGTATAGAAAACTTCCGAAATGCATAAAGGGCCACACAAATCAAATCTCGAGCCGGCTGAGTCCTGGGTATACTATAAGGCTACTTCGTGCCTAAAAACAACCGAATCTTTATGAAATTTACGTTCTGAACGTTTAGGAGGTCCCTAAATACAATTTCATCAATATTTTGAATCAGTGGCCAACCCGATACTAAGTGGCGTAGGCTGAAAACGAACAAATAGACGTAATCGTTATGAAATTGCGGTTTGAAATGTATAAAGGGTCTCAAAGGCACCCAGCAGTTTTTTTAAAACGAAGACCCAATTCATTGCAATGAAGTAGTTTTTGGATGTGTTATTTTTTTTGTCTACGCCACTGGACTAGAAACATGCCACTGAAGCAAAATTATGTTAAAATTGATTTCAGGGACTCCCAAAACATAGATATCAAAAAATTGATAATTATCAAGTTGATTTTGTGGTATTTTGCCTACGCCACTGGGTAAAGGGTACGCCACTGATTCAAAATAACGTCAGAAATGAACTCGCTGACCCTCGAAACCCCTGTACACCAAATTTGAGTCCGATAGGAACAAGGTAGGTTTACGCCAGACCGCGTCTTGTCGTAACAGGCTTCGCGATGTGTCGCTGCCTGTTTCTCCAATCCGCGCCTGGCGTACCTACCTTGGCCTGCGGCGCTAGGCTGCCTTCGGCAGACAATGCTTCTCTATCATCAGTTACTTCTGAACTGTTGCATGCTGGGGGGCTCCGCTCCCAAGACCCCCTTCATTCTACATAGAGGTGCTTCATCTACAAATTACACGATCTTGACCCTTGTAACTTTTCAACTTGTCGTGGCTAGGGGGCTTCGCCCCCAGACCCCCCTTTCATCCAGACAGGAGAGGTCTACCGACAGAAAACTCGATTTTTCGCCGTTTTTTAGGTGTTTTTCGGCTATTAAAACTGAACCAGTTGAGCTAGGATGGTGAAATTTCGCGCGTGCCGAGCCAAGAACATACCTAATAACCCTGCGAAATCTCAGCCAGATCGGCCGAGCCGTTCAGGAGGAGTAGTGTACACACACACACACACACACACAGACAGACAGACAAAACTTTTCAACCGCACTGGAGTAACAGGCTTCGCTATCGCACTGAGAAAACCTTACAAACTATTTTGGGCCTTACAAAGAAAAGTAGTTTGTATACCAAAGTATTTTGAGCATACGTAAGCTTACAAAGAAAATACTTCGTAATTTACGAACTATTTCTTCGTATAACAAAGTATTTTAGTTTGTTATGCTCAAAATACTTCGTCAGGTTTTAAGAGTGCGCTCAGCCAATAACCGTTTAGCCGTGAGACATTTTGCACAGCTTTTTTGGATTCTGACCCACTGTGCGCCGGAAGCCGAAGCACCGCGGGCTAACTAACTATGATTGACATCGAAATTAATCAAATAACATTTAGGTATTTAAATGTATTGTCGTTATATTTCTAAGGCGATGAAATGTAGGCTAGACCCAACGACCTGGGTTGTTCCATGCTTGGCTTCTTCCAAAGACAATGTTTCTCAACTATCATGTTCCAAATTCTTAATGTGGCACTATTAACTATTTGCTGTCAAGTGTAAGATTGTGTTTTGGTTTTTACTTTTTTTGCTACACCACCCGTATATTCAATATTCAGTCTTTTGCTATCTCATACTTTCTTCTCCCTGCACCAACCCATTCTTGCAATTTAAAATTCAGGAACATACAATGAAGTAAGGTAAAGTTGGAGGTACCAGTTTCGGTAACTAGAAAAGGTGATTGACAATACTTATTATTGCAAGTTTAATAATATATTTCTTTATTAATTTTCAAAAACTTTTTAGACGTGAATCTCTTTCAACTCCAAAGTTTCTTCCCAGGATCTTATCTGTTGAATTGACTGTGCTTTGATGAGTAATTGTAACCGAGCGAAAGAGAATGGTTCCAGCAGGACACCTGTCAAAGACTTAGCTCGTGTCAAAGCTACATCAATGAGACCTGGTTTTTCGTCTTCATTGCCAGCTATGTCTACAAATACCTGTATTTACATTAACAGTTAAATAATAGTACAAAAAAAGAGTACTCTGTACAGATATACAAAAGTACATAATTTGTGCAATACCAGGTTCAAAGATAATCCTTGTGATTTATGAATGGTAGTCATGGTACAAGAGTAAGCCGGGGCAACTGGGAACTGAACTCTTGTGCATGTTTGTCCAGAGTTTGACCAAGACTTATTCAGAGGAATTATAGGAACTGTTTTCAAATTTCATCTAGATATGGACCTTTGTACCCATCAAATTTACGGATTGGCGTCTGGATGATACACTATATCAACAATCCCATTGCACCATTTACAAGTCCCTGCTCTGTCCATAAATTGGCTCTTAACATAATTTTTGAGTTTTGGCCAAGGTATAATTTTTCAAGTAAACCTTCAGCATCATTTCTGAACCTTTACTGGCAAAGTTGACAATTATGTTTGGCTGCTATACGTGCCACTGGTAAAAGAGCTAGGGTGGAACAGGCTTTAAGTGATTCTAATTCAGTCTTATTGAAAAGGTTTACTTTAAATTTTCTCGGGTAGAGGTGTATAGCATCAGAAAATTGTCTTCTTTCCTCTAGTGAAACATTAGTGGTAAATCTGAAGAGGAAGTCACAGATTTGGGAGGCTTGACACAAAAGCAACAAGCACATTCTCTCTCATGAATCATCCCAGCTTTCCGATCTTCTAAGTCACGAGGGAAACGAAACACTTTCATGCCCCGAGAAGGAACATGTGAGGTCACCACAGGATTAATGTTGGGGAGGATAGCCTCAGGAACAATTTTCTCGGCCACCTAATGAACATCAAAGTTGTACTCCAGAACCAGGGCACCACCGTTAAAATATATACGAGTCACAAAACTTTCATCCGAAGGGATATCGGACGAAGGGACCCCAGGCAGAGCAATAAGGGGGAAACCCGGAGCAGGCCCGCATCCAGGACCCCTCCAAGTGAAAGAGTATGGCTCCAATTCAGGGGCCTCCTCTGGTTTAGACTCAGTGTCCGAATAATCTAAAATACCCAAGACCTCCGCAGAGTCCTCGAAATCGTCAAGAATGTGGATCCCCAGATTATCCCATGGAACCTCCGCGGGAACAGCATCCTCTCCATGAAAAGGACACCCCCCCCCCCCACACATGGGACCATCGTTAAACATCGGACCGTCCAAAGGGACGTTCTCAAAAAAGGCAAGGTCCATAGCATTAACATGTGCAACCACCAGCTCCATGGGAGGAGCAAGATTCCCTGCGGGCAAACCAGCGAAACCCATAGGGAGGATGGGACCCCCAGGAAGTCCCACGGGGAGAGCAGGGACCCCAGCAGGAGCGTTAGAAGGGCCAAAGGAGGAGCGTTTCCAAGAGTCAAAGGAAGGGCATTTCCAGGGGCGTTAGCAGGAATCAACTGAGTCCAACAGAAAAAATTCCAATGCTAATCGCATTGCAAGGTGTTCCCATTTTCACATTTGGCTATTTTGAAATAGTCATGTATGGGGAAGGCGACTGGAGACGTTCGCCGCTAGGGGCGCCACTGGGATATACGCCACTAGCAGCCAGGCGGCAGCCGGCACGGATGCTGTTTTGACTTATAGCTCTCACTGCAATTATCGCACATGTATAAAAACTAGCTTATTGGGAAGCAAGCAGCGTTGCCTACAATCGGCTCGCTTACACTACGGGTCTATGAGCAATCCCATTTAAGAAAAGACACTTAGTGGTACGACCCCCTCCGATCGTCCTGATGTTTTGTGGGCATGTTATCAACCTAAAAAGGCCCCAAAAGCCAAAATATTATGTCCGGCAAAAATTTATTGGCTGAGTTATAGCCCAGCGAAGTTACACAAACACGAATTCGGGTATTTTGCCTCATGCAACCGATTTTTGCACCAAATGGCTGAGACAGGCGCCCCGATACGTAAAATTGTTCAAGGAACAAGATTTTGCACACAGATCGGACCTGCGGCCTATATTTCTTGACATTATGGCCTAAAAACCACCAAAAATTGACTAAAATAGCTCATCTGTCTTGGGATTTTCGGGATATCATAATTTTGTTGACCCCTGAGTGTCGTGAATCGATGAAAAAAATCGTCCTGAATCCAATGAGCACCCGCCCACACTTGTATCTCCAGCCGTTTAGAAGTTATAGCGCTCCAAAGCATGATTTTTGGAAAATTTCGCGTTCTTTAAGCGCTAATGCATAGCCACAAACGCGAATTTCCCCGAAAATAATGCTTTGGAGCGCCATAACTTCTAAACGGCTGGAGATACAAATGTGGGCGAGTGCTCATTGGATTCAGGACAATTTTTTCTATCGATTCAAGATACTCAAAGGCCAACAAAACTACAATACCCCGATAATCCCAAGACAGATGAGCTATTTTAGTCCATTTTTAGTTGTTTTTAGGCCATGTCGTCAAGAAATATTGGTCGGAGGTCCGATCTGTGGGCAAAATCTTGTTCCTTGGACAATTTCACGTAACGGGGTGCCTGTCTGAGCCACTTGGTGCAAACATTGATTGCATGAGGCAAAATACCCAAATTCATGTTTGTGTAACTTTGCTGGGCTATAAATCAGCCAATAAATTTTTGCCGGACATAATATTTTGGCTTTGGGAGTCTTTTTAGGTTGATAACATGCCCACAAAACATCAGGACGATCAGAGGGGGTCGTATCACAAAGTGTCTTTTCTTAAATGGGATTACTCTATCTTGCATGACAAAGAAGTTATGGGCGAAATTGGCAGACTCCTAGGGGCTCCCCTGGCTAAATCGTGGCGCGTATCCCGGTGCTGCCCTCTACCCTGAGCTTGCCATGTCGCCTTCCTCATTGGACCGTGCCAGTGTCAACTGTTCAATGATTAAGAGAAAATCCAAAAATTTCAAAGTGCGCATGCGCTAAATTCAAACTAACCAATAGAAAAGAGTTCTGGTCGAACCTGATTCAGTTAACACCACGACCACCTCACTCCATCTCGCGACTTAAAGTGCTCATGTTTGCCAAACGAAAGTCACCCGCGTTCCGAAATCACCCCTCCCGAGTTTAAATAGTTTGTCAAACCAACCATCGTGCTGTTTTTACGTTGTGAGTAAGAACTGTTCCACAGAATTGAGGAAAACATGACAAGACAACCGCAGCCTTTAAAAGCGTGCCAAACAATCCAACCTCAGCAACAATGGAGGGGCAGTTTCAATGCGTGCCTATTCGGTTTTTCAGCCTCGCGATTTTCGAAAGGGCGCAGACGGCAAGCAAATCGGTGCCAACCCACGAAAATTAATTTGATGCGTCGTTTCTGCTACGAACTTTTTACTGGTGATAGACTTTAAAGATGTTCCAACGTCGGAACACCGTGCAATGCGTTAGCATTAGCATTTTCGAATTTCACGGCGTTTTGATTTTTCTTTATCGGCGGCTTTGAATTTTGACGGGTGGTACGATGGGACCATGCCGTTGCCATGGAGATTTTTTTTCATGTTTTAACCATTTGCTCAGCACACAGACGATTTCTTGTTACTTTGATGAGGCAGGAGGTTTAGTTTTGAGGAGTGGCACATTTTTTATTTGAACAATTTTTTCATATCATTAACGGTTCTCGTTTTCGATTGTTGCAAATTTATGTTTTCTAGTTTACGGAAAATTTCCACGATGAATTTTCGAAAAAAATTGGAATTTTCGTTTTTTCCATGGTTGAAATAGTTTAGCGCAGTTTATTTGAAAATCGGAGAGGGGGGGGGGGGGAAGGAATCCACGGACCTCGGACAATAGGGGTTCTTGGGAACCCCTAAAAACAGATCATAAATTAAAACACCCCACAAATAAGGAAAGAAAAAACGTTAACCACAAGAAAACTAAGGGACTCACGAAAACAGGTTGATTGCACTTTAAGCAAGAAAACAAAGGGAAAGTTTCATTCCGGGCTTCCGGATCCCACTCCTGGATTTCGAAAATTCCTTCCGGGGGATCATGGGGGATCATCTGGAGAGGAGCGTAAGCGTTCGGACCAACGTCATAGCATCCACCACACATCTACATCGGGACAAACCATGTTTCATGCTCTATGCACCATGCAACACCACAGATGTGGGTTGGTTCGTCAAAATGTGGAAATTTTAAAATCAAAGATATTTAGCTCAATAGAGCATTCTAGTCGTCGCCGATCTAAGAACAAAAAGAAGAACAAAACCGGAAGCCGGGTAGACACGGAGAAGGTATCAAGCCCGGTTCCAACGTGACATGTCGACATTTTTATATTTCCTGTGTCTAAAAGTGTTTGAAACAAACAAAAGTGCTTTTGAAGGAGATGCGCCACAGAAAATTCAGTCCACTCATAGAAGTCTGAGAGGTTATGTTGCCGGCGCCAGTTCCGGCTTTGTTCTTCTCCTTGTTCTTCGATCGGCGACGACTAGAATACTCTATTACCACTTGCACTGACTTCTTATCTGCAAATACCCCTTGTGTAACAACGAAGCACCTTCAGAGAAAGGCATGTACATGTTTTCAGCCAAAATTTTTATAAGGTTATATAAGGTTTATAAGCTGGTGCCAATATGATGTGGCAATGGTCCTTATCATGAAACTCCCTACTATTTACTTTTAAACAAATTCTTAATGTTGTGTTAATAAACAAGGTAGGTGTACGCCAGACCGTGTCTTGTCGTAACAGGCTTCGCGATGCTGCGCCAGTTTCAACAATCCACGCCTGGCGCTTACACCTACCTTGGCCTGGGGCGCTAGCCTGCCTTCGGCAGGCAATGGCTTGTCCATCGTCGGTTACTTCTAACTTGTTGTATGCTGGGGAACCCCCGTCTATCCTAGATAGAGCCGCTCTATCTACAGATAACACGATCTTGACCCTTGTAACGTTTTAACTTGTCAGGGCTGGGGAGCTCCGCCCCCCACACCCCCTGTCTTCAAGACAGAAGTGATCTGCCTGCGAAAAACTCGATTTTTCGCCGTTATTATGTGTTTTTCGGCTATACAAACTGAACCAGTTTAGCTAGGATAATGAAATTTCGCGTGTGCCGAGCCAAGGACATGCCCGAAAAGTGTGCAAAATCTCACCGAGATCGGCCGAGCCGTTCAGGAGGAGTGCGGACAGACACACAGACAGACAGACCGACAAAACTTTTCAACCCCACTGGAGTAACAGGCTTCGCTATCGCTCAGCCAACAACAGCACTTATTAGACATCTAAGAAAACATTATCTATAATGAAGATAATCAATGTTTCATGGAAGACATTTTCAACTGAATGTTACACATACACACATACTTATTAAATAGATATACATTACATAATCAAGGGAAAATTAGCAGAATTTGTTAATAAGGCCAAAGAGTGCAGATAATTGAAGTGATGGAGCACTTTTCTTCCTGTCAGCAATTTTCCGTTCTTCATACTTCATATACCGTTCCTCAGACGATGGTGTTTCATTAATACCAAAGGACGTTGCATCAATCATGTGAATGATCTTCTCTTCAACATTTATCAATCTCACAGCAACACGGCAGATAGGCAGATCAAACCTTGCCAGGACGTACAACGACATCATATTCTGAAACATCTCTGATCGCTGCTCAGCAAGTGTAGCTCCAATATCAAAGTTTACCTGTAAAACATATTTCACTACGAAAACGAATAATTAATTTTTTTAGATGAAAATGAGTATTATATTCTTACCTGGATGAACTGAATATTCGGTCTAGGTGAAGCTGACTTCTTGTGTACTGTTGACACGTTTCTGAAAGTGCTAATATGGCAGTTGACGAGATGAATAGGACTCTGTTCCATCCTCTTATTGCAATGAATATCTACATCAATGTCCCCAAAACAATTAGTCAATCCAGCCAAATACGCAGCGTATCTACCTAGGAAATGGTCCACAAAAATAAGAAAAGGAAAGAAAATGACAATAAAATATTCATAAAATATCAAAAAGTGAGCAAAATTCCTCTAAACTTACCAGCAATGCTGTACTGGTGACTTTCGGAACAACCACTGCACTTGTATTTTTTGAACAATTTGACGGCTGATACGATGAGGCGATAGTACAGCCGCTTTCCGACAGCTTGCCCATAATCTCCTTTCTTAAGGGGGCTCATACATGTTAAAAGCACTTTGTAAAAAAAATTCCTGTGTAGACTGATTAAGATTTTTCAATTTCTGTGTTAAAACCCTTTTCGATAATTGAGTAAGCTTCATTTTGGCTTAAAGTGCTATAGGACATTTTTTGGAGATTTAGTCGAAACGTTTAAAATTGTGGTTCTTGTAATATTTTGTTCGCATACTTGCTCAGATCTGTGGGGAAAAAATCAGGGAGACTTATCCCTAGTAGTGTAGCGATTTACGGTACAAAGTGAAAAGCAACAAGTGTCAGTTTTGATTTCTATTCTTCTTCCTGACTCTAGTATGGATTCCCCCTCCTTGGCCAAGGTTCCACTATTGTCTCGCTTTCTGAAAGCACCCACCTAGCAAGGTGTCACTGTTGCCCAAACTATAAATTGGACCGCTCCTCAGAGCCGGCCAACAGTCGGTAGTAGTAAGAAACACCCATTGTCACCCGCCGCCATCTTGAATACCCATTGTCATCTCGCTTAACCTAACCTTACCTAACCCAACCTAGCCTAACCCAACCTTACCTAACCCAACCTAACGCAACGTATTTTTTCCTTCAAGTCAGGACTTGTCTTTTTGGCCCGTCCCGTTCATTTTTTGTAAAAAAATGACGGAGGGACGGGCATATAGTATGATCCCTGCTGTGCGTCCGTCCGTCCGTCCGTCCGTCCGTTCGTCCGAGGACTTCCCGTGGTCCGATCTTGACCAAATTTAGTATGCAGCCTCCTTGGGTGACCCTAAGAACCGCCCGGTGGCAGCAAATCCGATCCGAGCCCCGGGGGCGCTGCTGCAGGTGCATCATGGTCTACATGGGGTCGAGGAGGATCTCGGCAACGGATGCAGCTAGGAGGGCATGTAGGGGTATTTTTGGAATCGGGGCGACGAGAGAAAACCAATGGTGCCAGTTTCGAGCGAATCGGAGAAGTTCGGACCCGGGTTCAAACCCCAGCGGGGTATTTTTGGAACATTTTTTTATTCGAGTTTTTGCATTGTTTCTGATGTTTTTGAGGGTGCTGATGACGAAAACGACATTTATTTTAACCCCAGACTCAGGTTTAATTCCCGTCAGGGTCAAACATAGGCGAAATTCGTACGTTTCTTAATGCACGGGACGGGCCAAAGTTGTCGATTTATATCGCTACTTTTCCTGTTATTTCAATGGGGCCTTTTGCTAGGTGAACTCGCCCGAAGGCGCCCTCACCAGTGGGCATCTCCCCTGCGCGCCACTTTTTGGCCCGCCCTTCTATTCAAAAAATAGGGGGAGGGCCTATGCATTTGCCTTTGTGTCTGTGTGTTGTTGTTGTTGTTGTTGTTGGCGTCTGTGTACAAGGAAGGAGTTGAGCTAGAGTAACCAGATTTGGAGGGTACTTCAGGAGTACCGTCCAAACAAATAATCCGGTGGTGCAAATAGGGCTGTGCGGTTAACCGGTTAACCGGTTATTGCATTCGGTTATTTCATTAACCGGCCGGTTAAGTTAATGCCTTTTCCGGTATAGGTTAACCGAATAACCGGCAAATACGGTTAACCGGCCTTCGGTTAGCCGGTTTTCCGTCATGCTTAGTTGCATCATTGTTTCGGGAGACCACCTATATACTTAATTAATATGGAGATTTCTAATTTTGGTAATAAAAACCTGTATATAATCCAAAGGTAATTGTTTTTTTTAAATGCCCCGATTATTCTATCGTGTTACACGCAATTTGTTTCGTAAAATTTCAATTTTTTTAAAACTAACCGGTTATTTTGTGAAATTGCAATAACCGGTTATTGTGATTTTCTTTAAAAACCGGTTAATTTTGACAAACCGGTTAACCTGGAAAGTATCCGGTTATTTCGGTAACCGGTTATTCGGTTAGAATTCCAATAACCGCACAGCCCTAGGTGCAAATCCCGTCCGGGTCGCACAAGGGCTGCTGCAGGTGGGTCATTCTACAGAAATGTTACAATTTGATGTCCCTGCCCCTTTGTGACGAAACGGTTCGTCCTAGGAAGACGCGGTTTGCGCGGTGAGATGGTGCTTTTTGTGCTTCAAAATGATCCACTATTGGGTTTGAAAGTTTCTGAGGTTTTCAGATGGCTGTGGCCTCCGGAAGGTGCAAAATGTAAACTCCGTGGCTGTCCCGATGCGTAGTTCACTAAGTTTGCGCCTCTCGTATGTCTAAACGAGACGCAGGACAATCATTCCCGACGGCTCTATTTGCTAAGGCACTTTTATACTTTAACTTAATCCCACTGACTTTAGTAAAAAGTTTGAAGCTTTGTGCCTGCACAGGATTAACTTTTGTCCCGAAGTTTTTACTTCCCTAAAATCCACATGTGCACACTGTGGCAAAAAGCTACGGAAAATTCTGTAAACAGCTTGTGGTAATTCTCCGTAGGCCCCTTATCAATATTCTCCGTAGGCTCTTACAGTATTTTCTGTAGGACCGCACAGTATTCTCCGTAGGACCGCACAGTGATCTCCGTAGGACTATACAGTCTTCGAGGTCCTACGGAGAAGACTGTGCGGATTTACAGAGAATACTGTGCGGCCCTACGGAGAATACTGTAAGAGCCTACGGAGAATATTGATAAGAGGGCTACGGAGAATCCTGGCAAAAAAATTAACAGGATTTTCCGTACCTTTTTGCCACAGTGCAGTGTAACGAGTTTGGCACTACAGGAGACAAACGGGACGTCGCAGCCTCAATCTGAAGACTGCAATGGATTCCGGATTAAAAAACACATCTAGCCACCAAGTTTGAAGGATGTGAGTCCAATGGCTAGCATCTAATTGGTACCCAAATTTCAAAAAGGGGGTCGCGTATTTTTTTTGTATGTAAACTCCGTACCCGATTTGCCACGGATCCCCTGTGCGTCAAACTTTCGAATTGTGGATAAAAACAATGCTTTGGTGGTCCTTTAGTCAGCTGTGTATGCGCGTTCTACTGTTCCAACTCATACGGCTGCAATCCAGGTATTTGCTTCAAAATGTAAACTCCGTAGGCGTCAATTTATGTAAACTCCGTAGACATTTCGCCTATGATTTCAGTGGAGAAAAAATTTTTTCTCGAAAAGTGTGACGCTTGATATCGTTTCGCATTCTGCATGCCGAAACAAGAAAAACAAGCCCAATATGAATGAAATCGGACAACTTTTATTTTTTTCACGGTTCTAACTGCGAAATTGTAACATTTCTGTAGAATGACCCAGGTGCATCATGGTTTACACGCGCGGGAGGGGGATTTCCGCCATTATTGGTGCTAGCAGGGCACATAGGGGTATTTTTGGAATCGGGGTGACGAGACAAGATGAATGGACCTGGTCCCGACCCCATCGGCCGCTTTTACAAGTTAACCAGATCAGGATCTTCAAAAAAGGGGGTCGACCGACTAAAAAAATTTATTGCAGATTTCGATTGGTCTCAGCAAGACCTTTTCAACGAGGGGTCGGAAAGGGGGTCCAGGAGCCCGACTTCGTCTATTAGTCACATCAGGATCTTGAAAAAAGGGGGTCGACCGACTGAAAATTTTTACTTAAGTTTTGGATAGGTCTTGGCAAGACCTCTTCAAGGAGGGGTCGGAAGGGGGGTCCAGGAGCCCGCCTTCATGAGTTATGGGAAAAGGTGCGACGGACTCGTTTTGCGCTCCTGCTGTGCCTCTATTGCAAGGAGTTGCAGTAGCATGGCAAATATGGGTATTTTCGGAATGAGGGCGAAGAGACAAATGAAATGGGCATATTCTAAGGACAGTTGGAGTAAAAAGTGTAAGGACTATTGCATATTGGGAATAGAAGGGCGGGCCTAAGTCACGATGGTACATCGATAACTTTGCTTTACCCGCTCACGGTGTGTGTGATGCGAGCGGGCCGAAGGCCCGGGCCTTCGACTGGCCAAGTTGGGTCTGATGCGAGGGCCGAAGGCCCGAGAAAAGGCCGCCGGCAGGCCAAGCTGGGCCGGCCCCCTGTCGAACCGAGTTGCCGGCGCAGCGAAGCGGAGCTGGCAACTCGGTTCGACGGAAGGGCGGGCCCCAGCTTGTTATGGCATGTTTTTGAGGTTATATTAGTGTTTAGGGTTTTGTATTACATTAGTTAAGTATTTTTTGTGGAACAAAGATAGGTGATGATAGAGCATCTTATATTTTGGGGGCATAGTACTCTAGCCAGTGCGACAGTTTGCACGCATTGGTTTGTGCGCACTCAACGTCGTCCCGGTGTTTGTGCTCCTCGATGTTGCACTGCAATGCGGGGAAGCGAGTGAGATCGGCAACTCCGAAATCGTTTACATCAATGATCCCTTTTTCGGGGAGGAATGACTGAATTAGTCTGGCTTTTTTCTGGCCGACCATAAAGAGGAAATCTGCGTTAGCCGTCAAACACTCAAGTGTGGTCTTCACAGTGTCGTAGGGTCGTCCCTCTTTTCCCCAATGCAGTCCATGAATGTTCTGTGCCGTGATGGCATTGTCATCCTTGTAGCGTTGCTGTATCATGGCTTGTGTGTATGGTGGACTGAAGGTAGCCACGCCGTGGAAGGCACCGCAACCTTCGCGTCTGTACACCGCAAACTCTTTGACCCCGTGCCGCCCCTTGAGATAAATCACATCAACTGCAGTACTTCCCATAATGGTGTTGGGTAAAAATCACAGGTTTTTACAGGGCCTGAATTTCATCATCTCGGATCCGGTCCAAACTTGCACCAAATGTTGCCCCCATAGGGGTGAGTAAGCCCCGGTAAGCCCACAAAGTTTCAGCCCCCTAGCCCCACGCGTTCCCGCGCAGTGGCCATTCTTATTTTTCCTTTTACCATTTTTGCCAAATCGCATGTTTTCTGAAAAATCGGCCTACTAGGTCCCACTGACATTATTCTGTGGAACCGACATCGGTTCTAGGGGTAAAAATCTGTGTGGAATCCGAATCTGGCATCGGTTTGACGATAGCACTACGGGAAAGTGCCCAAAAACGCGTCCAAAGTGAAAAAAAATAATTTTGTAGAGGTTTGGGAGATGTTATACGGCACCCACCCCGCAGTCCAAGCTTCGAGTTTTTCCTGTTTTTCCATGAAGGGGACACTAAGCTTCCTTTAAGCCCATAGCTGATATTGTGTATGGGTACCGTTCAAGAGCCATACCTATGCTCAAAATTGAGATTTTCGTAATTTTTCTACTTTCCTACAACACTGTTAAAATGCTGTGGTGGATAGAAAAAACGCTTCAATGAGAACCTCAGGTAGTCTTTTTTGTCGAAAATCTTCTGCCGAACACGATGATATGCGCGGTTTGCCGATTGGAAGTCTAAAACGCCGTCAATCTCACAAAAAAGGTCAAATTTCGGCCAAATTTATGAAATAAGTTCAGTGGCGAAAACGACTGTGCACTCTAAATGTCTTACAATAAAATTTGACCTATGTTATTCGTATGTTACAGTGAATTCGGCGCAAGCATAATACAAAGCAATATTGCTTCGTAATACGAATCTTTTAAGCTTTTTCATTGTAACATACAAAGAAAAACCTTCGTAATACGAAGAAAAACCACCTTCGTATTATGCTTGCGCCATTTTCTTCGTATTATGGGAAATTTCTTCGTAAGACATTTAGAGTGTGTTTCCCCACACTCAGAGGCATGTCCGAGGGGTCAAAATGATCCTGAGGTCTCCCTCTTTCATAATCAGTAGTAAAAAGATGGATATTGGCTTCCTTTGGTACCCCAGACAGCAAAACGTAAAAATATAACCAGATGCAATTTAAATCGCCACACCTATGGTTCCTCTGGTGTGGCGTGTGTGTCTTGGGAGGTCGGACGCATGGCCGTGCTCGGCTCTACTCGAGACTAGAGCCCTGCCGGTGCGAAACGGCTGAGCAACACTTGCAACGCGCCGAACGCCTCGGAGGTAGGCAATCGCTGCGAGACCCGACGCCGCCCGGCAGGAAGGCTACCTTTTCGGCTGGGGTTGCGTTGGGGACTGGCCGGGGGAGGGGTGACTTGGTGGCCGTCGGGGCTAGACGGCGGATCCCAAGCGCGGATCCCAAGCGCGGATCCAGAGGGGCGAAAAAGGACAATTGCCCCCCCCCCTCCCTGACCCCTAGATATCCGCGTCAAAAAGCACCACTCTGCCCCCTGTAAGTCGGCAAAAAGTGCTCTGAGTGTGGGGAAACACAGTCGTTTTCGGCACTGAACTTATTTCATAAATTTTGCCGAAATTTGACCTTTTTTGTGAGATTGACGGCGTTTTAGACCTCCAATCGGCAAACCGCGCATACCATCGTGTTCGGCAGAAAATTTTCTACAAAAAAGACTACCTGAGGTTCTCATTGAAGCGTTTTTAGCAGATGATACCTTAGTACTTTAAAACGTACCTAGAACAATATAAAACACTTAAAGGTGTCAGCTAGCTTTTACTCGAGAGTCCAGAAACCCAGGCTGTATCCTAACAATAATAGGGGCTGGCTGTCGGGGCGGGCTGGTGAGTGAATGAGTGAGGCACAGCCTGCGCGACGCATCGACAACTCCTCCTGGGTACAGCGCGAGCGGCACCGGCCAACAATGACCTTCCCCCTCTCGCACAGTCCCTCCCTGGGTACAGCGCACGGAACAGCAACAATGCCTCACGGCTCGGCACGGCTCAGCGCGCTGGGGGGCATGGCGCGGCGGTGCAAGCCACAGCTCGGCTCGCACCTACACTGTCCAGCTCGCTTAGGTCTATGTATTTTATTGGGCTATCTATTTCATTTCATTTCATACACATTTATGAATAATCCCGAACTACTACCTAGAAGAAAACCAAACGAGTATCATCTGCTTTCATTAACGTTCGTTGAATGAGATTTTTTCTATCCACCACAGCATTTTAACAGTGTTGTAGGAAAGTAGAAAAATTACGAAAATCTCAGTTTTGAGCATAGGTATAGCTCTTAAAACGGTACCCATACACAATATCAGCTATGGGCTTAAAAGGAAGCTTATAGTGTCCCCTTCATGGAAAAACAGGAAAAACTCGAAGTTTGGACTGCGGGGTGGGTGCCGTATAACATCTCCCAAACCTCTACAAATTTTTTTTCCACTTTGGACGCGTTTTTGGGCACTTTCCCGTAGTGCTATCGTCAAACCGATGCCAGATTCGGATTCCTCACAGATTTTTACCCATAGAACCGATGTCGGTTCCACAGAATTATGTCAGTGGGATCTAGTATGCCGATTTTTCAGAAAACATGCAATTTGGCAAAAATGGTAAAAGGAAAATTTAGAGAAAAATAAGAATGGCCACTGCGCGGGAACGCGTGGGGCTAGGGGGCTGAAACTTTGTGGGCTTACTCACCCCTATGGGGGCAACATTTGATGCAAGTTTGGACCGGATCCGAGATGGTGAAATTCAGGCCCTGTAAAAAGCTGTGATTTTTACCCTGTTTGCTCTGACTGTGTCTGGAGGCTGTGTTGCTCTGAGCGAGCGAAACTTGGTTAATTACGTACGTGCCACAAGGCGACGCAGGTCCCTTCCGCCGGGAAAGGCTTGTCATGTACTTCATCCTTCGTGTATCCCACGCAATTAGTGCACATCAGGAGCATTTGAACCAGCAGGATAAATGCTTTCACGTGCACATCCTCGTCGTCTCCAAACAACAACTTGCTTATCCGGTAGACCAGCTTTATTAGGCGACGCATGACAAGCCTGACAAAGACAAAAAAGAGGTCAGTACGGCTCATATAATTAGGGTTGGTACAGATTTACGTCACAAGTATTTCTTACCTCTGGCCGTTCCTAGTGGCCCTCACAATGTTGGTTTCTGCACATATGAACATTCTATTGCGAACGAATTAAGACAACGCATGCCATCAACCATCTGTAACAAAATAGGTTAATTTAGTGGAGGGCAAAATATCTTATGGGAATGTTGAAAGAAAAACCTTTGAAACAAAACACTTCAAAACTATAACACACACCTTGAACGAAAATAGCACAAAGCGAATCCGACGACGTTTTTCACAATCACCTCTAACATGAGCACTGTAACTCGCCAAATGGAGTGAGACGGTCATAGTGTTAACTGAATCAGGTTTGGCAGACTCCTGGGGACTCCTTTGGCCAAATCGTGGCTCGTATCCCAGTGCTGCCCTCTACCCTGAGCTTGCCGTGTCGCCTTCCTCACAGAACAACACATTCTCTCTGTCTCTTTTACACCCAAAAGTGAAAGTGAAAACATCAAAATGACGTTCACAACTTTATTTCCAACACATCAGTTTCATCATTGGCACTATGTCAAGCATTTTGAACTCGTATTGACTATGTAGTCCGAAGAAATCTTTATAATCACAGTCATCACATACTCCCATTGACAAAAAACGATTAGCACGCTTAAATTAAATACAATACCTGTTTAAATTCAGGCCAAACCAGAATTTCTACACATTTGTTTATATCTTACTTTTAAACCAGTTATGGAAACGGGAACACCGTGCAATGCGATTAGCATTGGAATTTTTTCTACTACAATCCATAGTACATTATTCATTTCACGCATTTCCTATCAAAGACGGCCAATTACGTAACGTTGGCATCACAACCACACGTCCACCTGCGTCCACGGACCACCATTTCACGCTCACCGCCCCTTAACCTTCTAGCCGAATCAAATGAAACTTAACAAATATTCGAAAAACTTCCAACCAACACCAACCAAAAAATCATTATGAATAAATAATCAATTAGACATACATAACGAAAATTTATTCATTGGCTGAGCGATAGCGAAGCCTGTTACTCCAGTGCGGTTTTAAGTTTTGTCTGTCTGTCTGTCCGTCTGTCTGTCTGTCTGCGTGTGTGTGTGCACTACTCCTCCTGAACGGCTCGGCCGATCTGGCTGAGACTTTGCAGGCTCATAAGGTATGTTCTTGGCTCGGCTCACGCGAAATATCACTATCCTAGGTCCACTGGTTCAGTTTTTATAGCCGAAAAACAACTTAAACACGGCGAAAAATCGAGATTCCTGCAGGCAGATCTCCCCTGCCTTGATGGAAGGGGGGCCTGGGGGGCTGAGCCCCCCAGCCTCGACAAGTTATAATGTTACAAGGGTCAAAATCGTGTAATTTCTAGATAAAGCAACTCTATACAGAATGGAGGGGGGTCTGGGGGGGGGGGGGCAGCATGCAACAAATTAGAAGTAACCGACGACGGTGGACAAGCATTGCCTGCCGAAGGCAGGCTAGCGCCGCAGGCCAAGGTAGGTACGCCAGGCGCGGATTGGAGGAACAGGCAGTGAGACATCGCGAAGCCTGTTGGGACAAGTCGCGGTGGGTCTTTGCAAGTATGCTCAGCAATTAACTGAGAGTTAACAGGGAAATCACTCATAACAGGATCAAAGTTGATGTTGAAAACAGATACAGGTTCCTCAAGGATATCACTGGAGGGTAATCTTGAGAAGGCGTCAACATGGGCCATAAGTTCACCTTTTTTATGCATCAGCTTGTATTGGTACGCCTCAAGGATGAACGCCCAATGTTGAAGGCGTTGACTAGCCACTAGGGGTACACTTAGACTTTAACACCGAAGCCCGACTTATTTGGTCGAACCTTAGGCTAGTTTTAATGTAGTTTGATTGTCCTTAAACAATAAAAGTATATTCCTTGAAAAAGAGTAGAAGAATTTCGTGGGAAAAATTTGAGATAAATACATTGCTGGTGGCTTCTGATATTTGCTGTTGGGAGCTGAAACTGGAATGCTGCTGTTCCCTTCCTGTATGGCTTTCCTGAAACAAGTTTAGTTACAATAATGCACAGTGTTATTAAGATTTCAGAGTGACAATAGATATAGTACTTTAGATGACTCAGAAACGATTAGCAGATGGTTCGACGATTTGTTCATGGGAGTCATTTCGATGCGGCAATCATCAGATTCGGAATCGGTTCCAGCCTGACCTGGTGACACTTAATACCATGTCCATTTGAGTTGATATTCTCCTGAAACAATGCAGCAAATTAAATAAAGCACACTGGATTTTAAACAAAAATTTCTGGAAGAAAATGATTACTCTGGTAGCTAAAAAAAGGTGACTGGGGTTGGAAGGGTATTATAAATCTACGAACTCCCGTCTTAGTGAGAATGTCTGATGATTCAGGACTGGTTCCCGGTAGAGATGGTTGAGTACCATGTTCATTTACATCAAGATTTTTCTGAAATAAAAGCAAGAATTAAATTAGTAAATGCGCATTAGGTTTATAAGGGAAGAATTTAGAAGAAAATTATTTACTCCGGCATCATGATTGTAAAATAGCAGAGCTTGTCTTTGAATGTTTCCCAGAAAAGAGCAGCTGGGGCGCCGACATTGGCTAGCAAGCAGAAGAAGTTGCGTAGCTTAACGCCTGTCATGAAGGAAGAAGCCTCCTGCAGAGTTTCGGCGTATTCTTTCTCGTTGTCGGCTAAGCCGAGACGCCTTGCGGCCTCCTGAAACGTTGCGCAATCGTCACCGGCGCGAGCAAGCAGATCTGCATACCCGCGGCATGGCAGATTGGCTAGTAAGACTCTGAGGTAATAGAGTTCACCGCGATTCGGGCTGACCCAGAACATACGTGAGACGAGTTCACCGAGCTAGCGCCGTGTGTAAAAGTGAGTCCCTGTTGTGTTTTCATAGACGGGCACGTTCGTGTTACGGGTGGGTCGCTTGGCGTGCTCGATGTAATTCTCATAAAATTCCTGGTACGTGACATTGTCAAATTCTGCGTCTGCGGGGCGGGCCATGTAGCGTAGCAGTGTTGAGGTGGCTCTATCTAGAGCGTCTGCTTCGTTGCCGGGTCTGTAAGTGACTGACTGTTCCCCTTCTAGGTGCACAGCAAGCATTGTGACGGATGGCTCCGAGACGGTCTGATCGAAGCCGAGGAGGCGCCAGCAGGCGTCACTGGCTCCTATCATTCGTTTGGTGGCGTATTCTTCGGGCTCATCAACCTGTTGGTCAAGTGGGAGCACGCGAACGTTGGATTTAAGAGGTGCCTTTGTGTAAGTATTTGAACAGGTATTTGATGACCTTCCTCGTGGAGGCGATCTCGAGGTTTATGTGGGCGTTGTATTTAAGTAGTAGAAAGGGATTGTAGGGCACGATCCAGCCATCGTGGACCTCTACTCCTCTGTTCCTGTACATGCTCATGCAGGTATTGTTGTAATTGCGTTTATAATTGACGAAGCCGCGGTCGTCAATGAAAGTGGTTTCATTGTGTGGTTTCGGGAAGAATTTGTTGCATTTGAGCTTGTCGTCGTCCCAGCAGGGGAGGTTGGTGCGATTGTACTGCCTACCACAAGGGCCGTGCAGCATGTGTTGCAAGACGAGTTGACGTAGTCGGCCTCCGGCCTCTTCAGGGCCAGGAATGTCGGCACGGATGACCTTGTCTATGTCCCTGCCTTGGGTGGGGCCACCATCAGCCACGCGAATCGCTATGTGCGCGTGGGGAAGCCCGCGTTTCTGCATTTCGATCACGTAGATGATGTACGCTTGTGGTCCAAACAGTGCCCCACTACGAATATCTCTCAAGAGTTCCATCAGTTTTATGTGAAAAATGCAGCTACAGGTAGAGGGATCGCACAAGTGACCGTGGCGTGTCGACTTTTTGAGTTCATCCCATTGACACCACACGCTGTGAACGTCAAAAAGTAGGTCGGTCCTCCCTTTCTAGAGCAGAGGGCCATGGCATTCATGTACTTTTTTTTCATGTACCTCGGTCCGCCGGTGAAGGTGGATGGCAAATACACTTTGCCGGCTGGAGCCCCAGCCTCTCCCTGGATCGTTTCATCACCTGCTATGTCTTCAGCGACGTCCAGGTGGACGTCTCGCTGGACCGGGCGGGGTGGCGGGTCCACCTGGGCCTGCAGTTCATTGAGTGGGGCCACTCTCATGGCGTTTTCAGCGTTCCGCTTTTGGCAGCGGCCTATGTAGCGGAGTCTCTCTTTCTCAAATCTCGTAAACATCTCAACCTGCCAGGCTTGAGAGAGGCGGCCGAGCTCCGTAAAGCGAGGTTCTGAGAGGAGGAGGCATCGCGTGTAGTTAAGCTGCGTTAGCTTTGCGCCGCTTTTGTCCTGCATATTCATCTGCCAACCGGGATTTCCGTGGGGGAAAAGCAGTGGGTATTGAAATGTCTCCATCAGAGGACTGAAGACACTTATTTGAGTCGGGTACCTGTCCGCTCGCTTCCACACTGTAAGTTTACGCGAGGCGTTGTCTGCAGTGTCGCTCGTACTGAGTACGGCATGGACTTCACGGCCAGGCCCGAGATGAAACACCCATCGGAGAACTGCCGGGGGCCACCCGGGTACCCCCCGGGAACACCTGGGGAACTACCGGGGAACACCCGGGGGAACTCAATTTTCGCCGGAATACCACCGGGGAACCGCCTTAAGCTGCGCGCCTTACCGATTCTTGGTGATGCGGACGGGTGCGGACTTTGGAGAAGGGCTGGAGTGCTGACGTGCGGCGGCGGCCGAGAATGATCCCTTTGTCACTCTGACTCCACGTTCTGTCCGTTGTTTTGATCGGACGCTTACTTGGTTGGCACCTTTGGATTCGGAAAGGTTCAACACGAACACTGTTCAATCTTTGTAGTTTAAAATTGTAACTGCTAACGAACTGAGGGCGAGATGAACGGCGCGCAGAGCGACGGAAAGGGGTCCGTCGGGCTGTCGACATGCGTTGTCACGTGGTCGACACGCGCGTCGACCTGGCTTACCTACCCTGACCAGCGCAGGTGCTTCACATCCTTTGGTCGATCCTTTGGTGGATCCAGTGGAAGAATGGCGTGAGTTACCGCTCTCAAAGCCTGACCAAGGGATGAAAAATGAACTGCTCAGCAGTTTCGGAACCATTGAACTAGGAACTGTTCCCCTTGATTTGTTCAACGTTTAATGCCTAATTGAGGCAATACTCCGAAGTATCGCCAAATTTTGGCGATACTTTTGTGTATCGCCGTTTTGAAGGCAATACTTTTTCGTGAGGCTGTTTATTGGCGATACTTAATTGTATCGCCAAAAAAACGTACCAAAATAATTAACAAGCAAAGCGAAGCAAAGCCCTTGTTAGGCAAGAGATGGCCCGACGAACGTTTACACTTTCTTCTATAATTAACAACAAATCGAGTTTTTGTCCAATCACGAAACTTAATATACCAAAATTTTGGATTTTTTTTAGATCTTTCGAACAGTATGATCATATTGGATTCACAGGCAATACATATTCTCCTAAAGATGACTTTTTAGTGTGTTAGAGCTTTTGCTGAAATGTGCAAAGTTTCGCCCTGGCAACAATTTTCGTCCGATTACAAAGTAATATATACCAAACAAGCTAGGGCCCGCCCTTCCGTCGAACCGAGTTGCCAGCTCCGCTTCGCTGCGCCGGCAACTCGGTTCGACAGGGGGCCGGCCCAGCTTGGCCTGCCGGCGGCCTTTTCTCGGGCCTTCGGCCCTCGCATCAGACCCAACTTGGCCCGTCGAAGGCCCGGGCCTTCGGCCCGCTTGCATCACACACACCGTGAGCGGGTAAAGCTTAGTTATCGATGTACCATCGTGACTTAGGCCCGCCCTTCTATTCACAATATGCAATAGTCCTCACACTTTTTACTCAAACTGTCCTTAGAATATGCCCATTTCATTTGTCTCTTCGCCCTCATCCCGAAAATACCCATATTTGCCATGCTACTGCAACTCCTTGCAATAGAGGCACAGCAGGAGCGCAAAACGAGTCCGTCGCACTTTTTCCCATAACTCATGAAGGCGGGCTCCTGGACCCCCCTTCCGACCCCTCGTTGAAGAGGTCTTGCCAAGACCTATCGAAAACTTAAGTAAAAATTTTCAGTCGGTCGACCCCCTTTTTTCAAGATCCTGATGTGACTAATAGACGAAGTCGGGCTCCTGGACCCCCTTTCCGACCCCTCGTTGAAAAGGTCTTGCTGAGACCAATCGAAATCTGCAATAATTTTTTTTAGTCGGTCGACCCCCTTTTTTGAAGATCCTGATCTGGCCAACTTGTAAAAGCGGCCGATGGGGTCGGGACCAGGTCCATTCATCTTGTCTCGTCGCCCCGATTCCAAAAATACCCCTATGTGCCCTGCTAGCACCAATAATGGCGGAAATCCCCCTCCCGCTCATGCAAACCATGATGCACCTGCAGCAGCCCTTGTGCGACCCGGACGGGATTTGCACCACCGGATTATTTGTTTGGACGGTACTCCTGAAGTACCCTCCAAATCTGGTTACTCTAGCTCAACTCCTTCCTTGTACACAGACGCCAACAACAACAACAACAACACACAGACACAAAGGCAAATGCATATGCCCTCCCCCTATTTTTTGAATAGAAGGGCGGGCCAAAAATTGCATTTTTTGAGCTCTCCCCATTCATATAAGTATATGGGACCTCTAAGAAAACAAAAGACCCTTAAATCCAATTTTTAGTGTTTTGCAACTTTGTTTTGGCGTTAAAACAAGTGCCCGGGCTTAACCAAGATGTTGAGCCATATCGCCCAGACTTTGCAGGAATATAAAGGAACCTATTCCGCACCCATCGCGAGATAGCCGCATCCTGGGCGATCCATGGTTTGGTCCCTGTAGGGCCAAAAGTGCCATTTTTCACTATTAGACCCAAGTTTGGGGCCTCCAAAGAAATAGAAGGTGACGACACCAGACCCCAGCATTGTGGGATCTCTTTCCTAATATGGTCAATTGCAAACAAAACCATACGCCGCTTAATACTGAGATTTTCGATCCACCCTAATACTAAATGCCTGACTTTCTATCTTATTCTGCACAGGACGTAAACGAAAAATTAGCCAAAGCGAAGCTCCCTATTTGAATGGTATAAAATATTAAGGCATGGGCAAATAGAAAATGTCTTTTCTGATTCTGTTTTTTAATTAAATAAGGTCTCATGATGGAGAAATAACTTCTTCTAAATTTGTGCACCAATTTTCATTAAGCCTACAGATTTGGAAAGTACCATGATAATTATGCCCACTCATCAAAATTCGTGTCGAAAATTCAATGAGTTTAGCCTATATGTTTCCCTTATGAGTTTTCAAAATCCATCTTAAATTTGTAGTCAGTGCAAAAGAGAGTACAACAGGAAGAATACAAGCCGATTATTTTCCAACTGGCCCCTTTAACAGTGATGTTTCTTTGTTCAAATAATTAAATGTCATGTGTGTCAATTGTATTTTAACAACTTTACCCTGAGCATTGTCCCCCAAGACTCCTGTGTTCCTGGTCGACACATACATGACACTCTACCAAAAATGTCCTGTAAATGCCGTTAATTTATTACCAGTTTTCACTGTAGGTCAACTCACAGCGTTTACTGTGATCTGCTCACGGGATTCACTGTGATCTTGTTCGCGGTGTTCACTGTGATCTGGTCCCCAGTAAACACTGTGAGTTTGACGCCGCTAAGCACCGAAGTACTGCAAATCAGGCTCCAATTCACGGCGTTTACTGTGGCCAGATCACAGTGAACACTGTAACCGAGATCACAGTGAACGCCGTGAATTGCATAACAGCAAACATTGGTAATAAATTAACGGCGTTGACAGGACATTTTTTGTAGAGTGGAGTCCTCTTGCATGGACTCTATTCTTTCACGACGTTTCGTCGACTCCCAGTGACAGAATCTTGATATCAGCCATCAGCCTTACTTTATTTTACAGGATGGCTGCACTGCACATAAGGCCCTCGTGCGGGCGCACCTGAATGCCGGATTTCCAGGCCGGTGGATACGTCGAGGGTGTCCTGTGACGTGGCTTCCAAGGTCACCTGATCTCACACCACCGAACTTCTTCTTGCGGAGTGCCATAATGGAGACACTCGTCTACTACACCCCCGGTGTGGAGGATCTCATGGCCCTCATGGCTCGTGAAGAAATCCGCCACAATCCGGGTGTGTTTGACCGCATGAGGGAAAATTGGCGGAGACGCATCGACTTGTGCATGCAGCTGAATAGTCAACAATTTGAAAACTTGCTGTGATATATCTTTTTTTTATATATTCACAGTTGTCCCTTTTGGTTTATTGCCCTTTTGTTTTGTTATTTGTTTCGTTTTTGTTGTTCTGTTTTCTTGGGGTTTTGAAACTTGACTGCTGTTTTGAACGGCTAATAATGATTTTTTTTTTGGTTTTTCATTTGTTTTGTTAGCTTTTGAACCCTGACTGCTGTTAACTAAGACTTAATTTGTTTATGTTTATATTTGTTTTGTCAGCTTTTGATATGTCGCTTATTTTTGGCGGCAACTATTCTTTGGCTTTGGCTGTTGCCTTTTAAAGTTAATTAAAGAGCGGACAACACGGCGTCGTCTGCTGAGCGTATGGCGTGCGGCGCGCTCTAGCGGCGAGGCGCGGAAGCGCGCCCTGGCACCAGCGCGCTCTAGCGGCGGTGCTCGGCGGCCACGGCCGAGCGCTTCGGCTTCGGCGCTATGGGCTGCCAAGATCTTCGGCGGCGGGAAAGCCAATTACAAAACGCCAATCATCTCCGTACCGAGACGTTTACGCCCAGTAGTTTACTGGCGAAAAATGATCCCCTAGGAGTGCCCTAGCTCCCCACAAATTAATGACACATTAAGAAAACTCACTGTAGATCCCCCTTGTGTCAAACGCAAATGGTACAAAAGAGAGGGGTCAAGTCAATGGCGAGTTTGCAGCCATTGTATAGCAAGGCCGTTCAATCTATTTATTTCTTAGACAAATTCATACACTGGCGGAAAAAATTAAGGGGACACTTTTTCAAAGTGACCTCAAATCTCGAGTTTCAGAGCTAGAGGGCTGCAACTTTGACACAAGTTGCCTTCAAGTGTCCTAAAAAGGCGTGCAAAGTTGCACTGACGAGGTTGGACCGGGAGGGGGTGATTCACCCCCAGCAAATTTGAAGTGCAAAAAAACGCAACTTTAGAAGCGACCAGCCTGGCTCTCGGGGGTCAAAAGAATCGGAAAACGGTACAGAGCGATTGCCCTTGACGTCCTCTACAAAATGCGACCCCCGGGAGACCTCTACGACAAACCCACCCCCTACAACCCCCACCCCCCTTCAAAATCCACATTTCTTGAGGTACAGCCCTGAGATCGGGCTGGCGTCATCCTCTTGGTCACCCTGATCAAGAGGATACCGCGTCTGAGCCTGTGCACCCCGTTGTCACCCTCGGAGAGGCCGAAACACTTCACCCCCTTTCAACCCCCTGTGATTTGAGGAATTTCTGCTTTTCGGATGGGGGTGAAACTCACCAGG
Source organism: Thrips palmi (assembly GCF_012932325.1). Taxonomy (NCBI): domain Eukaryota; kingdom Metazoa; phylum Arthropoda; class Insecta; order Thysanoptera; family Thripidae; genus Thrips; species Thrips palmi. The sequence continues at coordinate 704,761 of NW_023144634.1, forward strand.
GTTTTGGTAGACGTGACCCTGAACAGCGTCGAAAAGGTCCCATGTCGATAGCTGCCCTTGGAATCACGCAAAGACACCCCCAAGTTAGGGGTGCACAACCCCCAAGCGGAGGGGTTGAAAACAGCCGCGCCGCTGGGTGGGCCTTCCAGACAGCCAAAGCCATCGGGTACATGCTGCTTAGCCCTTGAATTAAGGCCTCTTCACAATTTTTAGCCTAAAAGCTGTGTTTCGACGAAAAAACAACCCCTGTGTTTGCGCCCTTGTAGGGGCTGAATCAGCAGGGCTACGGCCATGCCGACCGCGGCATTGGATGCGCCAAGGCCTCCTTGTCAGATACCTAAAAATTCAGAATTTTCCAATCACGCGTTTCCAGACAGTTAGCGCAAGTTTCGAACTCCTGCTCACTGCCCTGCCGGGAAACGCTCTCAAAAGGTAGGCAACCCATCGGGCTTCGATTTCAGTTTTTCCGCTTTTTTCATGATTTAGCTGGTCAGATTGGTTCAGCTTGTGTTTGTGATCAATCTCTAACCCAGCAAATCGAATCCGACCCGCTGAATCATGAAAAAAGCGGAAAAACTGAAATCGAAGCCCGATGGGTTGCCTACCTTTTGAGAGCGTTTCCCGGCAGGGCGGTGAGCAGGAGTTCGAAACTTGCGCTAACTGTCTGGAAACGCGTGATTGGAAAATTCTGAATTTTTAGGTGTCTGACAAGGAGGCTTTGGCGCATCCAATGCCGCGGTCGGCATGGCCGCAGCCCTGCTGATTCAGCCCCTACAAGGGCGCAAACACAGGGGTTGCTTTTAAGTCGAAACACAGTTTTTAGGCTAAAAATTGTGAAGAGACCTTAATTCAAGGGCTAAACAGCACGTACCCGATGGCTTTGGCTGTCTGGAAGGCCCACCCAGCGGCGCGGCTGTTTTCAACCCCTCCGCTTGGGGGTTGTGCACCCCTAACTTGGGGGTGTCTTTGCGTGGTTCCAAGGGCAGCTATCGACATGGGACCTTTTCGACGCTGTTCAGGGTCACGTCTACCAAAACCCTGGTGAGTTTCACCCCCATCCGAAAAGCAGAAATTCCTCAAATCACAGGGGGTTGAAAGGGGGTGAAGTGTTTCGGCCTCTCCGAGGGTGACAACGGGGTGCACAGGCTCAGACGCGGTATCCTCTTGATCAGGTTGACCAAGAGGATGACGCCAGCCCGATCTCAGGGCTGTACCTCGAGAATTGTGGATTTTGAAGGGGGGTGGGGGTTGTAGGGGGTGGGTTTGTCCTAGAGGTCTCCCGGGGGTCGCATTTTGTAGAGGACGTCAAGGGCAATCGCTCTGTACCGTTTTCCGATTCTTTTGACCCCCGAGAGCCAGGCTGGTCGCTTCTAAAGTTGCGTTTTTTTGCACTTCAAATTTGCTGGGGGTGAATCACCCCCTCCCGGTCCAACTTCGTCAGTGCAACTTTGCACGCGTCTTCAGGACACCTGAAGGCAACTTGTGTCAAAGTTGCAGCCTTCTAGCTCTGAAACTCGAGATTTGAGTTCACTTTGGAAAAGTGTCCCCTTAATTTTTTCCGCCAGTGTATTTTAAGGCACAACGTTCTCTGGAGGATGAACTTGCCTTGGCACCACCACCTAGAAGTGCTTGGAAGCCTTTTCCGAGCGTGCACATTCCAGAGGGCTTCAATCCAAGTACAACTGATAAGTATTTCAGTGACATCCCTCTGACAAAGTTTTCATACACTGATTGAATCATCAGTGCTACGCCTCGTGAGGTGTTCCAGGAACTTCATGAAGACACTTCGGACACTTCATGAAGACAGTGCATCTGATGATGAAGCACCATCCCAAGATTTAACTGTCATTTGCAAAAGGGCAATGTGCATTGTGAAAGGGCAACAATTTTTATCAAGTGGGAGAGTGATCTGTGTGTTGGACACATGAAAAGGCGAGCACTACATGATCAAAGCTCAAGTGGAGGCGTCAATGGATGCTGTACTCTACTCTGTCTTTCTCTACATTGCCATCGCTGATGGAAAGCTGCGTGCAACATCATGTTGCTGTATAGCTCAGGCACTCCAAAGATGTGGCCACATTGCTGCTGTTAGCCTCATGCTGTGGGAGCATGTTGAGGCGAATGGATATGAAGGTAAGCAGCATTCAATTAGGGTAAGACTACCAAACATGGAGCACTTTTTAAATAATCTTGTCTTTATCGTTAAAAAGAATGGGTTGACTGCTATTTCTTAATCTAATGTTGATGTTTACCTGACTGGTCATATGGCTACTAAAAGAATGGTACATCTAACTTGAATTCTTTGGAAGTTGCGAGGACATCCCACATAAAAGCGAAATGTTCCGAAACCTGGTCGAAATCGGTCCGAATCAGTCCGAACACCCTCGGACTGTTCCATAGAGCGCCCGAGACCAGGTCGGACTGTCCGCCACGAGCCCGCGTCGGGACTGGGACTGCCCGATGGATGCCCGATCAGGTGATGCTTCCATCGGACTGCCCCGTGCGGAGCCCGTAGTCCCTAGTCCCGAAAGCGACTTGTCCGGCAGACCGATCGGCAGCGAGGCGAGTGTGGCGGACTGTCCCTGCCGGTGCAGGCGCGGGAAAGCCCGCTGGCCCGGGCCGGTCGGAGGCGCTCTCTGATTGGTTCGGCCAGGAGGGGAGCCTTAATCCTTCGGCAACTCGGAAAGTTTTGGCGCCTCGGCACGCAAAACGTCAGTCTCCAGCTGCCCTCCAAGGTGCACGCATCGCCAAGAAAACATGGCTGTTTTTGCTAAGGTTAGGCTAGGACGGTTCAATCATGGATCACCCCACCAGCGTTTGGACACTAAACAAGGTATGCATTCAGTAGTCTTAAAATATCGAATTAGTCGGTTTTATGGCGCTTGGCCCTATGAACCGCTGGATGATATGTCCAACATAAATGAATTATTATTGACAGAGTGGGTGCAGCTCTTCTCACTAGATCCGCAGTTTCCTATAATGATTAAGAAGTTAGCTATGCTTTCAAAGGCAGTTCATCACAGGTTGTTACAGATACTTTATGCTGTGTGAGCCCTCACTGCCCGCTATAACTGTAGCTTGCTCATCACCGAGCCGGAGCTCCCGCTCCTTAGGATTACTCTCATGTGCATCGCGCATGCGCACCAGTCGGTACTCCCTTCCACTGGCGTTCCGCCATCCTACCTTATCAGTGTATAGTTTCCGGACGCGTCCTAGCCAAACCTCCGTCCTTGTGTGCGTAATGTTGTGACCGAGGCTCGTAATGTTGAGGGTAAATCACAACACTTTACAAACAAGCGTGGGTAGTTATATTTTTATCTGTGCATCTTATAAGCAGTGGTTTGCTTTTAAAAGCGTTATAGTTTTTAATTTTTTTTAAGTGCGATGAGAAAAAAAAACTTTTCTTGAGATATGGATACTCTGTAAACTCAACAGTGTACGCAGTACACTCTAGTTAGAGTGTGCTCATGAGTACACTCCCACTAGCGTGTACTCAGATGAGTAAACTCTAACTAGCGTGTACTCAGATGAGTACACTCTAGCGTGTACTCAGATGAGTACACTCTAGCGTGTACTCAGATGAGTACACACTTTCAGCTGCATAAATTGCCAGGCGTGCTTAGGTGTGTACCCATCTGAGTACACGCTAGTTAGAGTGTACTCATCCGAGTACAAGCTAGTTAAAGTGTACTCATGAGCACACTCTAACTAGAGTGTACTGAGTACACTCTTGAGTTTGCAGAGTAGCGTTCTTATCACAGAACGTAAATACAGTAATTTGCAACTTATGGAAAATGAAGATAAACTGCAGAAAGTGAATTAGCTAACGAATGTCTGTTTCCTAGGGTGTCCAATCGCCGCTCTTGGAGGGCCAATAACACACTTCAGAACGAAGATCTGAGGTAAAGTGTTTATTACGATTCAGGAATTCACAGCACATGACAATGGATGGAAATGAGGCGCAAAGTAACAAAAATGACTTCCCAAACGCATTGGGTACAAGGTACAGTAAATAAGTGCCCTTTTCAGTCCGCTGAAGTGCGCGTCCGAGGGTTAGGGTGACTCGCTGTTTTCTTGAAGTACGCGAAAACAGGTCCAAGCGCCATAAAACCAGCAGTATATTGTAATTGGCGGTAAAATTTCGCATCCAGCTACAAGAGACTCCAACTCGCTGGAGCCCTTAAAGAAGACAGATACCGTCTAAAGTGCATGATGAAAAATTTTGAAGTGATTGCGGTGATTACTTGGCCCAGAATCAGGAGTGAAAAAATTACCTTTTCGAACGTCATTTTTCCATCGATTTTCGGGAGCCTGTTACAGGTGTCTTTCTAAACGCAACCATGCAGAGTAGAGATAATCAGTCGCAAACTCGTCAGCATCACATCTTACGGTCAAATAGGGCCAGTCTAAGCAAGAAGAGACTGAAATTGAGAATCTGGTCACCTGGTCTTTTGATAAAGAAATAACAGAAATGATCCATGTTTGGTACCCCGATAGCAAGAACAGGAAATGCCCTTGATCTGCTCAATGTAATATGCACGAGCGTGACAATCACGACCGAAGGTTTGTAGCTGGTATGTACTTTTTTTCTCAAACGTTCATTTTATTCGTCAGGTCAAAATATGTTCAAATTTTATGTTTGCAGGTGGATAAGCTTCATACATTACAGAGAACAAACAAATACTCAATACTCAGGTATAGATATGTTTGTAAGTTATAATGGAAATTTAGAGAATCAAGTGTTCCAAAATGGAATCATTTCAATCCATTGTAACCGCAATGTTGTTTCAATAACTTTCAACGAACTTGCATTACAAATTTTTCAGGTATTGAGAATTTATGTATCTGTAATTATGAAAAGTGTTTATTTGTTGTAATCTTTACATTCTATTTTTTTTGTCAGGTGCCATTTCATTTTTAATTTTGGCGACGAGGATGCACGCAGATTCAACTCGTGCGGAAGGGGGAGGAAGAGGAAGATTGGGCAAACGTCATCTGTCAAACTTGTCACAGGCCTCCAAACGTAAGGCAAGTCATGTCATGCCCGATCCCGGAAAATGGAACAAGGCCGAGTCCGATTCCGATGGATGTGGATGGAACCGCACAGCTCAACCAGATCCCAACTGCTTCATGACCGCTCCAAGACAAGTCTGAACCACGTGTCGAAGAGGTTAACCGTGCGGTCTGTGTTAAGTCTGCTATGTCTTGCACCTCTGGCTGTGTCTGTTCTGTAATAGTTTTGTCAAGGTTTTAACAATTGTGTTTTATTTAGTCCAATTAAGTTTTATTGCGCAATCCAAATTAGTTTAATAGTGAGCCGACGGGAGTGCACGCCCGGAAGCAAACTATAGATAGGTAGTCCGTTAAAATCAATGGTCACTCATTTTTAACCATTGTTGGCTGAGCGATAGCGAAGCCCGTTACTCCAGTGGGGTTGAAAAATTTTGTCTGGGAGTGTGTGTGTGCGCACTACTCCTCCTGAACGGCTCGGCCGATCTGGCTGAGATTTTGCAGGGTCATTAGGTATGTCCTTGGCTCACCACACACCAAAATTCAGCCTTCTACCTCAATCCATTCGGTCATTTTAGCAAAAAAAAAAAACACTTAAAAACGGCAGAAAAAGACAACTTGTCGAAACTGGCGCAGCATCGCGAAGCCTGTTACGATAAGACACGGTCTGGCGTATACCTGCCGTGTTAACCCAAGACCACTTCATGTTTCGAAAAATTTGGACAGGAAATTTGCCGATAAGGTTCGAGCTTCTGGTGGCTACCCATTATCCACTCCAAAAGGAGCCCCGGTTGCCATTGTTGAACAGTTACCTGCTCGCATCGCTTTTGACTATGTCATGCACCCTCGATCGTCTCACGAAGAAGAATAGTATCTTCCTAAAACTGTGCCATTGTTGGATGTTCTTACCTTCCCCTTAATTCATCTCCATGGGGAACCGTCCCATGTTGACGTTGAAGAGGAAAATGCAAACAAGGAAAAATACGATAATGATGAAAAACTGACATTGTGCGGTTACCATGGTTATCGCATTCTCAGGCGCTCAGGGACTTGGTGATAAGGTGACAAATCCACAATCAATGTGAAGAGAACGAATCATTGAACTGCCGTAAAGATGGACCCTGCAAAGAAAGGTTTCCTTTCTCTCTTCAAGAGCGAACAGTGATCCTTAACAGAGGAGTTTTCCCTAGGCGTCGGCCGGGACCATTTATTCAGATTGCAAATAGTGTCACACCTGTTACGAATCAGTGGGTCGTCCCTCATGTTAGGAAACTCCTTAAAAGATACTTGTGTTCCCAAGACTGGAAAATCTTTCGTAATGAAGGTGCATTCCGATATTGTTTTGGGTAAGTCGCATTTAAAAAAAATTGGCTGAGCGATGGCCAAAGCCCGTTACTCGTGAAATGTTAACAACATTTGTCTGTCTGTGTCTTCCTGTGTCTGTCCTCACTACTCGTAAACGGCTCGGTCGACTCGGCTAAAATGTAATCCAAAATTAAGTTTTTGGCCCGCCCTTCTATTCAAAAAATAGGGGGAGGGCCTATGCATTTGCCTTTGTGTCTGTGTGTTGTTGTTGTTGTTGTTGTTGGCGTCTGTGTACAAGGAAGGAGTTGAGCTAGAGTAACCAGATTTGGAGGGTACTTCAGGAGTACCGTCCAAACAAATAATCCGGTGGTGCAAATCCCGTCCGGGTCGCACAAGGGCTGCTGCAGGTGCATCATGGTTTACATGAGCGGGAGGGGGATTTCCGCCATTTTTGGTGCTAGCAGGGCACATAGGTGTATTTTTGGAATCGGGGCGACGAGGCAAGATGAATGGACCTAGTCCCGACCCCATCGGCCGCTTTTACAAGTTGGCCAGATCAGGATTTTCAAAAAAGGGGGTCGACCGACTAAAAAAATTTATTGCAGATTTCGATGATTGGTCTCAGCAAGACCTTTTCAACGAGGGGTCGGAAAGGGGGTCCAGGAGCCCGACTTCGTCTATTAGTCACATCAGGATCTTGAAAAAAGGGGGTCGACCGACTGAAAATTTTTACTTAAGTTTTCGATAGGTCTTGGCAAGACCTCTTCAACGAGGGGTCGGAAGGGGGGTCCAGGAGCCCGCCTTCATGAGTTATGGGAAAAAGTGCGACGGGCTCGTTTTGCGCTCCTGCTGTGCCTCTATTGCAAGGAGTTGCAGTAGCATGGCAAATATGGGTATTTTCGGAATGAGGGCGAAGAGACAAATGAAATGGGCATATTCTAAGGACAGTTGGAGTAAAAAGCGTAAGGACTATTGCATATTGTGAATAGAAGGGCGGGCCTAAGTCACGATGGTACATCGATAACTTTGCTTTACCCGCTCACGGTGTGTGTGATGCGAGCGGGCCAAAGGCCCGGGCCTTCCACTGGCCAAGTTGGGTCTGATGCGAGGGCCGAAGGCCCGAGAAAAGGCCGCCGGCAGGCCAAGCTGGGCCGGCCCCCTGTCGAACCGAGTTGCCGGCGCAGCGAAGCGGAGCTGGCAACTCGGTTCGACGGAAGGGCGGGCCCTAGCTTGTTACATTCACACCGCATGCAGCTACATTTGGTTTTTGCCTCAAATTGCTCTACTTCAGCGCCATAAAAAGATAGGACTACCCATATTATGGCACAAAAGAGTTCCGCCTCCATGTAGTTCGATCTTTTCTGCGCTCCAAAACAACAACCCCCTTGCGGATGGAACAAATCAACAAAAAGTGCTTTCTGCGCGACTTTTTTTCGGTTTTGCATCACTGTGCGCCGGGGCGCGTTGAAAGGACGTCTGGATTCCGTCCGGCGCGCGCAACGCAACGCTAACCGACCTAGTACACCCATGTAAACTTTTGCGCGTGGCCACACTCAGATCGTCGTTTAGGGGTCCCAAGTAATGCATTTGAGTAAAATAACAGGAAAAGTAGCGATATACATCGGCAACTTTGGCCCGTCCCGTAGATTGAGAAACGTACGAATTTCGCCTATGTTTGACCCTGACGGGAATGAAACCTCAGTCTGGGGTTAAAATAAATGTCATTTTCGTCATCAGCACCCTCAAAAACATCAGAAACAATGCGAAAACTCGAATAAAAAGAATGTTCCAAAAATACCCCGCTGGGATTTGAACCCGGGTCCGAACTTCTCCGATTCGCTCGAAACTGGCACCATTGGTTTTTTCTCGTCGCCCCGATTCCAAAAATACCCCTACATGCCCTCCCAGCTGCATCCGTTGCCGAGATCCTCCTCGACCCCATGAAGACCATGATGCACCTGCAGCAGCGCCCCCGGGGCTCGGATCGGATTTGCTGCCACCGGGCGGTTCTTAGGGTCACCCAAGGAGGCTGCATACCAAATTTGGTCAAGATCGGACCACGGGAAGTCCTCGGACGAACGGACGCACAGCAGGGATCATACTATATGCCCGTCCCTCCGTCATTTTTTTTTACAAAAAATGAACGGGACGGGCCAAAAAGCACAGGCAAGAAAGAATTTTTTCCCAGATTTTAAGAACGTGAAAAGGCACGCTACGCACGGAATTACCCAGGTTATTACATTTAGATCCGCGCGACTTGTTCCAGACACCTCAGAAGGACCTAGACAACGAAGTGGCTGACAAAGATTTCACGATAAACTTTTTACGTCGCTCTTACTTAACCTGAGAAAATGGTTACCAAAAACTCAGTCGTCGGCAGCCAAAATACAGTTATCGGCACCCCTTATTGGAAAGTCAAACCATTACTATTGCAATTACAAAGGAAAGTGTCGACACGGTTATCGTAATTCCTTTTAAATTGATTTATTTCCTTTCTTCTGGCAACATGTATTCTTGAACATCTTCCTTTTCCAATAGCTAGAGCTAGCGATCTTAAATACAAAAGTTCACCTCAGTACACATATAGAGGACCAACAGTTGAAGCAAATCCAATGAACACAACTTACCGGAGAGTCGTTCATTGTACGTAATACCTCAGGCATAAGATCAATGAGAAGCAGGGTGAAAGCATTTGAGGGACTTCTGAGATTCTGTTGAGCCATAGTTATACAGAAATCGAAGTGAAGTCTCTACTCTTCAGGAGTGCTTCCTGGATTGGGCACGAAGGACGACCTCTCTTTCAAGCTAGCAACATCTGGTGTGTTCCAGCTATTATGCCCAACACAGTTTGTAATAAAATTCGTGGAGATTTCCTAGGCCATTAGGCAAGTAAATTCACTTGCCCCCGCAGGAAAGTGTCATTTCTGGCCCAGGGCACTGAAAAAAGTATTCCATTGCCCAAACTGGAAATTTCATGTTCATTTGGAGTAGGAAATAGGGTACTTCGGAGGAAACCTAGACCGGAAGTCAGCGACAGAAGGGGAGAAACAAAAGAGCGTCGCGCGGCCGTGCTGAGCGGTGGTGGGGGCCGGAATCGGCAGAGTGGGGTAGCATGCGCGCGCCGCCTTCACCCCCACTCCGCCGATTTCCACCCCCACCACCGCTCAGCACGGCCGCGCGATGCTCTTTTGTTTCTCCCGTTCTGTCGCTGACTTCCGGTCTAGGCTTCCTCCGAAGTACCCTATTTGGCAGATTATAGTAGGAACTTCAGCATCCCAAACATGACAATTCATGTTTGGGCATGGTAAGCGTGTGTTGCCTGCCCACAGAAGGAAATTTCGTTCCCCATTGGAACAGGAAAATTCAGACACAGTAACGGAGGAATTTAATAACCGTTTGACTACGGTCAAAATGGCACTTAAAAGATTTTAGTTTGGATAGTCAATAGGTGAATGATGCAATATACATGAAAAGTACTATTATTAGTTTGAAAACTAATGAAACCAAATTGCACCTTATTAGTCTTCATATTGAAGTTAAGTTGATGTTAGTATGGATTGGTAGGTTCAGATCATGATTACGGACAAGTTGAGTTGATAATACGGATGGGCTTAGTAGCCATAATTATGGATCAATAGTTGTGTTAGTATTTACGAATAATTTTGTCCACACAGAAATTCTCAAAACCTGAAGATGCTTTTTATCTGTAATACAGATGTCAAACTCCGTAATATTGACCAGCCCATCCGTAATTACAATGAATCAATTTTGTCCGTAGCTTACGGTGATGACTTATCCGTAAGAACTCTAGAGTGCAGTACTTCCGAGATCCTCAATGGCGTTGCTGGAGTCGCGTTGCAGACGGTGCCTGAGGCGCTGAATGCGTGTCGCCTGATACGTCCCTGCATTCCGGCGTTCGAAGAGACCAATTGAATTTTAAAAACAAGCTAGGGCCCGCCCTTCCGTCGAACCGAGTTGCCAGCTCCGCTTCGCTGCGCCGGCAACTCGGTTCGACAGGGGGCCGGCCCAGCTTGGCCTGCCGGCGGCCTTTTCTCGGGCCTTCGGCCCTCGCATCAGACCCAACTTGGCCAGTGGAAGGCCCGGGCCTTCGGCCCGCTCGCATCACACACACCGTGAGCGGGTAAAGCAAAGTTATCGATGTACCATCGTGACTTAGGCCCGCCCTTCTATTCACAATATGCAATAGTCCTTACACTTTTTACTCCAACTGTCCTTAGAATATGCCCGTTTCATTTGTCTCTTCACCCTCATTCCGAAAATACCCATATTTGCCATGCTACTGCAACTCCTTGCAATAGAGGCCCAGCAGGAGCGCAAAACGAGTCCGTCGCACTTTTTCCCATAACTCATGAAGGCGGGCTCCTGGACCCCCCTTCCGACCCCTCGTTGAAGAGGTCTTGCCAAGACCTATCCAAAACTTAAGTAAAAATTTTCAGTCGGTCGACCCCTTTTTTTCAAGATCCTGATGTGACTAATAGACGAAGTCGGGCTCCTGGACCCCCTTTCCGACCCCTCGTTGAAAAGGTCTTGCTGAGACCAATCGAAATCTGCAATAATTTTTTTTAGTCGGTCAACCCCCTTTTATGAAGATCCTGATCTGGCCAACTTGTAAAAGCGGCCGATGGGGTCGGGACCAGGTCCATTCATCTTGTCTCGTCGCCCCGATTCCGAAAATACCCCTATGTGCCCTGCTAGCACCAATAATGGCGGAAATCCCCCTCCCGCTCATGTAAACCATGATGCACCTGCAGCAGCCCTAGTGCGACCCGGACGGGATTTGCACCACCGGATTATTTGTTTGGAAGGTACTCCTGAAGTACCCTCCAAATCTGGTTACTCTAGCTCAACTCCTTCCTTGTACACAGACGCCAACAACAACAACAACACACAGACACAAAGGCAAATGCATAGGCCCTCCCCCTATTTTTTGAATAGAAGGGCGGGCCAAAAACTTAATTTTGGATTACATTTTAGCCGAGTCGACCGAGCCGTAGTCTCACTCAACTTTGCGCATGCGAAGTTTTTTATGCAGACATTCGTACATATTGGTAGAAGGAGCACCCTTGCGTTAAATGGTGTTGGGTGCTTACAAAATTGTGTCTCGTCATAGGGGTTGTCTTTCTCGCTACTAGTGCTGGACTTTTAATCTGTGCTGTCAAATAGTCGATAATAAGCGTCAATCTTAAAGTTGACTCTTGTGAGAGTAAACCATGTGCACTTTTAAGTCTGCAGAGCATACGAAGCTCTGAGCACTTTAGTAAAATAACATGAAACAAACACTGGGAGGCGGTGTCCCTGAGCCTCCACTGGTAAAACTAAAGCGTAGTGTTACCCTCTGTTTTCAAGCGTTGAAATCAAGCGTAACAGATTCTTCCCTCAAGATTCCCCCTATCTAAATGCATGGAGGAATTTCCATAGTATGCTCCATTTCAAGCGTAACTTTATGCTTGACTCAAGCATAGAGTTACGCTTTAGTTTTACCAGTGTCGCTTCCGCCTGTTGTATGGGAGATGTTACCCTCCACTTGAGACCTTCTCGACGATCTCGATCACCCAGCGGGTGCACCCATTGGGGGCATTGTGGGCGGGCGTTTGTAAGTGGTGCCCCAACCCGTGCATGCGGAACCGGCCGTAAGGCAAGTTGGGAAAATTCGGAATCGAGTCGTGGTGAGAAGAGACATTGTAGAACGGGTACGCCCCCTGCAGACCGATCGTCACCCACCACTTACATAGTACAATCAAACAGGCACTACATGCTTGGGCAGAATAAGGAACTCTTAGGATTTTTTCCTGGACCCATGGACTTTGGTAGTTGTGTGCCAGTCAAAACCTTTGCCATAAGACCTCACACAGATCTTTTTTTATAGAAGCATACGTTTTTGTTTCATCCTGACTTTTGTCCGCTTTTTTAATGTATATGACATTTAATAGCCAGCTGTTCTTAAAAATATCAGTAAGAATGTGCTCGGTGTACAAAATGAATTAGCAGTGCTAATTAATGTAAAGGTTTTGATGGGCACTTGATTTTGAAACTAAAGTCACTTCCACCAGAGCGCCGAGTTGAGAACAAGAAGAATAACAAAAGCCGGAAACAGCCCACGAAAGTCGCTCATTTGATCATATTACGGGTTCATTTGGGTTCTAAAAATTGTTTTAAATCAGACAAAGACAAGTTTCATGATTTTAAACTGCCAAAACCTTTAAATAGGACGATTGGGAACAGGTTCCGCACACTAAACTTCTTACGGATACATCCTATCTGTGTTACGGACATTTTTGTGCAATTGCAATTACGGATAGATTTTGCTTGTAATACGGATGAAATCATCCGTATTACAAAGAGTTTTACGTCCGTAACATACAGACGAAAATATCCGTATGGTACGGACGTAAAACTCTTTGTAATACGGATGATTTCATCCGTATTACAAGGCAAAATCTATCCGTAATTGCAATTGCACAAAAATGTCCGTAATACAGATAGGATGTATCCGTAAGAAGTTTACTGTGCGGTACCATTTCTTCCTCTTGTTCTTCACTCGGCGTTCTGGTGGAAGTGTCTATTCGAGTCGAGGGGAGGACGAAGGCCAAGAGACGAGTGGAGCCCGAGGCCGAATTGATCCAGGAGGCGGAAGAAGGGGATAATTCAATTTTGGCCATTTTTCAGGAGAAACAAAAAACTGTTAGCAGGGAAAACTAAAACAAAACAAATGAATGTTGCAGATGTTAATAATTTCAAAAAGCATTAGTAAAATTTTGGAAAAAAATCAAAAGTGTAAGGTCACTCCGTAGAGGATTTCTGCGACTTATCACTTTCCGTTGAAATGGAAAACAGAGTCACCTCACCTTATATTTCCTAAACAAAGTGGAATTTGGAGACAAGTCAAGTGGAACAATAGTCTACATAAAGTGTATGTTACTCTGGTGTATTTTTTGGACTTAGCTCTTTTTTCCAAATTGAAATTTTAAATTAAGGTGGGGTTAAGTTGAGTTGATTCTTTTTACACTAGATTCATAAAAACACAAGTTGAGTTATATCCTTTTGCCAATTTGTCAAACGGACTCATGTAGACTAAGGTTGAGTTATCTCCATTTTCCAATGAAATTTAGACTGTAAAAGGGGTTAAGTTGAGTTATACCCTTTTTCCATGTGGATTTTCTCCTAAACTGCTTGGAATTCAGTCAAATAATTTGGTGTAATGATGTAAACTATTCTAAGGCACAATAATAAAATAAAAACTCAATTTGGGGATAAGTCAAGTTATTCCCTTCTTCCGCTTCCTGGATCAATTGTTCAAGACACGTGCCGACTTGGCAAAGGTCCAGGCCAAATTGGCCAAGGCCCAGAGCGAATTTGTCAAGGTCCATGACAAAGTGGCCAAGTCACGTGACGACTTGAACAAGTCACATCCTGACTTGGCCCAGTAACGTGCCGACTTGGAAAAGTCGTGTGCCAAGTCACGAGTCGATGGCACGCGCTGAGGCCAATCTCAGAGCCACAATGGCTGGAATACGCCTTCGTGTATTACTACAGGTGCAACATCGGAAAAATTTTGTAATCGAAACAATCATGATCTGGCTTAAATCGTGCGCGCAAGACCCGTAATACTGAAGTTTTGCAATTGAGTGAATTGGCTTTTAAGTTAGAACGGTCTAACTTATGCTGGGGAAAAACAATTTAAAAATGGCATCTTATGTCCAAAAGGTTTTGAATTTCAAAACCAGCCAGCCAGCCACCCGCCACCCTATACAAGAGTTTGACACGAAAAATTTAAAAAAAAACATAACAAAAAAAACAAACGAAAATCTGAATTATTTACGTAGAATGACGAGTCTCCCCCTCAAGAGAACGAGTTGCCACAACATCATAGCCAACTAGTCATCAACGCTTGAGTCGTCATCGTTTTCCTTTAGAAAATTTGACTCTTTTCTCTGGGCAGAAACTTTTAGTTAAATGACAACCATTGTATTAATTTCTACTTCCAAGTATCCTTATTTTCAAAAAACAAGAGTTGTGTTGGTTTTTTTTTGTTCGTCTTAGCGAGGCCTTGAGAGAAACGACTCGGATACAAAGTTAGTCTCTAATAATAGTACATGACCATACTTACATCGTAGATGGGGCACTTCAGTGGATAAAATGGAAAGTGCTTCAGGAGGTACGCCTTGTATGATCCTCCATACATGTTAAATGCCCGGCAGGTTTCTCCAATTCTCAGCACCATGAAGTTACTCCTCCATCCGGATACAGTATCCCACTTGGCTATCTGGAATGTAAGCTTCAAAAACAGATGTTTGCATGAGATTAACCAATGATATCAATTTAAGGGGGCAGTAGCGCCATTGACATAATTTTTTGGTCAAATTTTGACCAAGTTCCTACTGTTACAGAGTCCTTTCTGTTCATCGTGGGAAGGTTCTTCAAGGATAAGTTTGAAAATAAAGTGGTTGATCTGCTGTCATTTAAGTGGGGTGTGCGAAGGGCACAAGACCAGACAAAATATTTGCCCAATAATGACAAAATATCACTGCGCGCAGAGCTACTGAATCCCCGCTAGGAACTTTCCATCCAAAATTTGTCCACTTGTTCTGCATACTAGAGCAGTAAAAATGACCCTCTAGCGTGAACTATTATCGGGACGGATTTTATAATTCAACTTTCATGAAGCGTTAAAAAATCATGTTAAAATTTGCCATTGTCAAGTTTTTTCAAAAATCGTTAGCGCTTCAATTCTCGGCAGGGTCTTTGAGGGACTTCAAATATACTTATCCTCGAAAATTTAAGGGCGATTCTGCGAATGTCTAAAAGACCTGCGCAAACCCTCTGAAAATCTACATTTGCGCAAAAGGGCCCTACTGAACCTGCTGAACATGCCATCTAAATTTGCAGATGTTCTGCAGCTCAAGCAGTAAATGACCCTGCGTACTTGTATCGGGACGGATTTATAATTCAACTTTCTGAAGCTTAAAATAGATTGTTAAATTTGCCTTGTCAATTTTTTCAAAAACGTTACCTTCAATTTTTAACCCTAGGCATTTTGATGGGACAATATCAACGACCACCAATTTTACGCGATTCTCAGCTACCTCAAAATCCTGGGCAAGCGAAAACTCATCTGAGTCAAAATGGCCTAAAGATTAACTTGCCAACAGCCCTGTTTAATTAGAGAGTTTACACGTCAAGCAGTGTGAGTCGTACTTGTAACCCCCCTTAATTTTAAATTTCAATTAAAAAAAAAAAGAGCTAAATCCAAAAAATACACCAGACTATTGTTCCACTTGACTTGTCTCCAAGTTCCTCTTTATTTAGGAAATATAAGGTGAGCTGACTCTGGTTTCCATTTCAAAGTGATAAGTCGCAGACGGAGTGACCTTACACTTTTGATTTTTTTTCCCAAAATTTTACTAATGCATTTTGAAATTATTAACATCTGCAACATTCATTTGTTTTGTTCTAGTTTTCCCTGCTAACCGTTTTTGGTTTCTCCTGGAAAATGGCAAAAATTGAGTTATCCCCTTCTTCCGCTTCCTGGATCACTTGCAAGCATGCATATTTGTGTGTACTTAGTGGACAGTTAGGTTTGTAATGTACTGTTCAATTAACAAAACAACACTTTCCCGACAACTTTCAGGATTGATTTCTTTTGCAACTGTCGCGTGTAGCCTCAGGATACTTACCGCACTTTTTCCTGGCATTCCTGCTCCATTTCGAACAGTAAAGTTTCCTGATATCAAGGGGTATCTAAAGCCTCGCTGATGATGTCGGATTGTATGGATCTCCATATCACGTCCAATGTCTCCTACCTCTTCTTTAGGACAGAGACCTACCTCTAGGATATTTAAACTGTAAGGACCCTGATCAAAAATAATGAACCAGGTGAGACAGCACTGGGATCCAATGAATAAAATTTGGATTCAGAGCAGTCGCTCTGAAACCAAGACAATGTTATTTTTTACCGTCTATGGGCATACTGTACCGCGTATTTACTGGACACCCGGACGAACGCGCTGATTACGAGAACATCCATGAGAGTTAGCATGTTGACTCTGGGCCTCACGGCCGTACAGTGGTGTCAGCCTTTCGTGTCGCATGAAACCAAACCGTAAGGGAAGGTGGGGTACCATGTGACACGGCCACCATGTGACATTGGCTTTTTCTCCCAAACGGCTCGCTATCCAACAGGGGTAAGAAGACTCAAAGGAAGGTATCAAGAAGGGGCATCGACGTCCAACAGGCCGTGACTGTGCGTCGTACAGGGCGGAAATCGTAGACACGAGAAATTGAAACCCCCCAAAACAGGTATTTGGAACTTTTTTCTATTTCACGCCGCGTCCGCTTATCACCTTTTAAACACGTCATGAGGAGCCTTCTGCTGTCCATCTTTGATGTTTCCATGTAAAAACTAACAGTAACTAGGAATTTTCAAAAAGAAAATGGTTTGGGGTAAACTCTTGTTGTTTTGACTTTGTTTTGTTTATCTCATGTCTAGAAGTACTCAGGTGGGTCTGCTTACTTTAATTTGACCCAGCCTCTGCTTTAAACGCGGTAATTTGGCAACCAAGTAGGTTTAAGAACAGTTTTTGGTCATTTTGGCAGGACACAATACACAACTTATAAATGAATTTACCGATCATTTTACCGAGCGTCTCACACACTAAACTTCTTACGGATACACCCTATCTGTATTACGGACATTTTTGTGCAATCGCAATTACGGATAGATTTTGCTTGTAATACGGATGAAATCATCCGTATTACAAAGAGTTTTACGTCCGTACCATACGGATATTTTCGACTGTATGTTACGGACACGAAAACCTTTGTATTACGGATAAAATCATCCGTATTACAACCAAAATCCATCCGTAATTACGCTTGCACAAAACCGTCCGTATTATACACTGTTAAAAATCCACTGTAATATTACAACACAATCACCTACGGTAATGCTGTTAAATAACCACAGTATTGTTTTGTGCCTGATCGGGAAACCCATCCAGAAACAGCACTTTCGTTCCATAACAATTTCCTTGTCAAGTAAGAACAATGTAATCGTCATTCAAAATAGTTGTGTTGTCGTTGAACAGGTTTCATGTTTAGAAACAGCCTTTTGCAATCTTAAAACATACATTGTTGTCAGGTTACAGGGGTCTTGTTTAATAACAGCACGATGAGATCACAAATGTAGCGAAGACTTCATCGAAGACTCCACAGAAGTATTGTTTTATAACAATCGAACTGTCAGAAAACAGCAACGAGGGTTACAACATGCTCGTAATAAAACAAGTCGTGCTGCTATCAAACTTAACAGAATAAGTGCTGTTAATTTACAGCACTTTTTTTAACAGTGTACATGGTGTCCGTAAGGAGTCTTGAGTGCGGGACAAATCGATCGTCATCAATAAGACTGCAATAGCGCAATCCGATTGGTCGCAATGGAATTTAGTGACAGATTTCGTTCCGCCAGTCTACTGTGCGTTGGTTCAATCAGGACAGCACCTTGAGTAAATTTTCAAACTTGGCCTGGACCTTACAGATTTAGAGTTGTCTGAAGAAGACAAACATAAAATGTTCACACACGTCACGGGTTGTGAGTTCATGTCTACTTGGTCCTGTTTGATAATTTACTCAACTCGAACTCTACAAAAGCGGGACGCGAACATTCATCTCGTCAAAGTATCGAACCCTATCCTTGTATGTATCCGCCACCGAGTAGGTGGGTGCACGCCAGACCGCGTCTCGGCGTTACTGGCTTCGCGTTGCTACGCCACTTACATGTTAATCAGCCCTATTTTGCATGGAGGTCAACATTCCTTTTATGTCTCCAAATAATTCATACTTAACAGGTAACCCCATAGAAACTAATTTTATCAAAATATTTTATGTATGCTTATCTTTCAAAAAAAATCTCAGCAGTTATCACTTTGACCATATACTGACAATGATTGTATTTTCTCTGTTTTTAAGCTTTTTTTGAACGAAGCCACTGAACTTCAAATAATACTTGATATGAGGAAAATCGAAGAGGTATTGTCAGGACGACAATGGCTCTAGCTCTTCATCCAGACCAGCAAAATGACTCCTACGTTGTGAGGGGCTTCGATTGTAGGTCTCGATTAGACTACTTGCAGAGATGGTGGTTCACCACCAAAGAGAAGGTAAGAGAGGCACAGAAGTAATAATGCTCCACGCCAGGCCTTTCAGGACTTCCCCGCTCATCATGTCAATTCTCCTGCCGCTCTGCAAACACCTCCCTCCAGCGGCGGAATGATACAACGTACAATAGATTTTTTTTTCATACTTTGTCCCACCTAAGTTGTAACACGCAATCACTTCATGTGGCCATCAAATTTTGTTTCCGGCGTTTGTTATTCCATTTTCTCTTCCACTGATGCTTGTTGGGCAATTCTTGTTCCGTGTCGCGTGACACCGCGCGGCCTGTTCCCGCAGTTGAGCTGCGCGTACAACATTTATTCATTTCACAGAGTAAACAAGGTCTACGCCAGACCGTGTCTGGCTTCGCGATGCTGCGCCAGTTTCGACAATCCACGCCTGGCGTATACACCTACCTTGACCTGCGGCGCTGACCTGCCTTCCCAGGCAGACCGTAGAAATGGGCGTGATCCCCTCAAAAATAGCATTTGGCCATAAAAATCTTCACTTATGAGACTTAACTTGTTGTGTCGTCTGCTACAGTAGCATTTGTTTTGCGGTAGTGCTACTGTAGCAGACGACAGAACGAGGACAACAAATGAATTTCAACATGGCAGTCCTGTTGCTGTGTTGCTTGTCTGTGCACGAAAATGTTTTCTTT
Source organism: Thrips palmi (assembly GCF_012932325.1). NCBI lineage: Eukaryota > Metazoa > Arthropoda > Insecta > Thysanoptera > Thripidae > Thrips > Thrips palmi. The sequence continues at coordinate 723,908 of NW_023144634.1, forward strand.
AATATATCTGTGTTGGCGATTTAAAGTGCTGCTGCTGTACTTTGGCATTTTGTCCAGTGGAGACGGCGAAACGGAGAGTGCTAGATAGTGCACAGAACTTTCTTAACTCGAGTTTATTAACCGAGTTCTGTCCATGGAACCTCCAACAATGCCCAAGTGCAGCAAGGTTAAGCTGGGGATTGGAATAAGTCAAAGGAGAGAGTAAGAGCTTGTGTCATCATGGATGTCGCTTTGTTTAGGCCTCTTATTAAAGAAATAGGGTACTTCGGAGGAAACCTAGACCGGAAGTCAGCGGCAGAACGGGAGAAACAACTGAACGTCGCGCGGCCGTGCTGAGCGGTGTTGGGGGCCGGAATCGGCGGAGTGGGGGTAGCATGCGCGCGCCGCCTTCACCCCCACTCCGCCGATTCCGGCCCCCACCACCGCTCAGCACGGCCGCGCGACGCTCTTTTGTTTCTCCCGTTCTGTCGCAGACTTCCGGTCTGGGTTTTCTCCGAAGTACCCTATTATCTCTAACTACATGGACACTGAAAGAGACCTCCCACTGGACCAATGTCTTTTTAAACGATGACAAAAAAAGTAAATAGTTGGGCAACGCTTTGCTGACGCAAACCAAATTCACATCATATAACCTAACGTTAATATTTTCATATATGAAAGTGATAGCTTCCTGTATTGTTTTCAACTTGAGTAATTGAAAGATGTAGTTAGTGATGTGTTTACCAGAGTGATCTTGATTGGGATATATTTCCCAGTATCAAAGAGAGTGGGGTTGCAATTATTGCCATATTGTGGCGAGACATTTGTTTCTCGCCAAAAAAATGGCGAGACTTTTGTTTCTCGCCAAAAAATGGCGAGACTTTTTTGTCTCACCAAATTTTGGCCATCAGTCTTGCCATTCAATTGTTAGTGTAGTAGACAAAGCCAAAGGTCTTGCTTCCTTAGGTGTACGCAAGGCAGTGGCTTATCGTAACAGACATTGCGATGCTGCGCCAGTTCCGACAATCCACGCCCGGCGCTGCACTATGATCTAGAATCTCGGAATCGCGGAAAAAATTCCTACGGCCTTGAAATCTCCCCCTAGTAGGTATTTTGGGTCGGGGAATCCGAATCTGACATTAGTTTTGAGCTATGGTGACGTGCCTCTGAAAAAAACTGCAAAAAAAGCTGAAAAAGACTAGAAATTGAGAAAATATTGCTGTATAAGACAATTGAAGTCGGGTAAAGAGCTGCTGGCACTAGCATGGAGGTCTGGGACCTTTACTTCGTAAAAAGAAGAAGGGGTGTGCAAGAAATAACACAACGATGAAGCGGCTTTACTCTGCCATTCAATTTTTTTAAATTAAATATTTTATTTTACACGGTGTACCACAAACAGTTGAATTTCATTCAATGTATAAAACGAAACAAAATGAACAGAATAAATCCGAAAAAATGTCTGAAACACAATGTAAAAAACAAAGCGACAAAAACACACTTTGTCTTGTCACTTTAACTAGGGGTACGCGCCGTTTAGTTTGGGCGCGTAGTAGGCGAGCGATGCGTCTGAACACATTCTTATAGGAGATGGTGAAGAATATGTGCAAAATAAGGCCAATACGGGGTCTTCCATAACAAAAGGGCCGGACTTAATGTCATTTTCGTGATTATCCTACTGAAAACTGCAGGAAACAATAGGAAACTAAACATTGAAATTTTGGTCACAAATTGGTAAATTTTGGGGAAAAGTAAAGGTCTGGGATGAAATTGGAAGTCATTTTCGTGATCAGCACACCAAAAACTGCAGGAAACTATGTAAAACTCGACTTAAAATTTTGGTCCAAAATTGGTAAATTTTGGGAAAAGTAAAGGTCTGGGATGAAATTGGAAGTCATTTTCGTGATCAGCACACCAAAAACTACTGCAGGAAACTACATAAACTCAACTTGAAAATTTTGGTCCGAATTGGTAAATTTTGGGAAAAGTAAAGGTCTGGGATGAATTGGAAGTCATTTTCGTGATCAGCACACCAAAAACTGCAGGAAACTATGTAAAACTTGACTTGAAAATTTTGGTCCAAAATTGGTAAATTTTGGGAAAAGTAAAGGTCTGGGATGAAATTGGAAGTCATTTTCGTGATAAGCACACCAAATACTGCAGGAAACTATGTAAAACTTGACTTGAAAATTTTGGTCCAAAATTGGTAAATTTTGGGAAAAGTAAAGGTCTGGGATGAAATTGGAAGTCATTTTCGTGATCAGCACACCAAATACTGTAGGAGTCAATGACTCACCGTGGAAATTTTGGCCCAAAATCATGTAATTCTAGTTGAATAAGTATGGGTCTGCTGTTGTTAACATGAACGCAATTTCTAAGTGTGTTTCCTGTTCACGGTGTCGTACCATGAACCCTGACCCTGTTACTCAGTCAAGTAACATTCAACTGCCAGCATTGAATTGCTTAATACGATTCACAAATGCCTCAATTACCATTCGATATCTCCTTGTTGTTAAACTTATGAATACGCAATGTCATTAGTAATACCTATAAAGCCTTTTATCTTCCTTTTATTTTAAACTAGCGGATGCTTCCTTTTATTTTAAACTAGCGGATGAAACTATATTGATTATATCTGAATTAATTAAAAAGAGACGCATTTACAGGCAGGCTGATTGCAACTACTTTATGGAGAAGACCTATCAGACCCACTGAATCGTTCCATAGAATCCGATGTCAAGCCCACTTTTTGCGAAATGCAAGTTAATCTTATTCATAATGATAGTCATGATGTGATATTTAATCTTTGAAACAGTATAGCATAAGTATTTACCTAACATTCTAAGTAAATTAAAAAGAGAGCCAACTAAAACCATGACCGACACAAATTACCAGTTGTCGCAGACAATGTATGATGAAGTTAAAAGAATCGTCTCATGAAATCATATGATCAAGTCACTGAATCGTCTCATTGAATCAGATGTCAATGTCAAACCTTGTATGCGCTACACTCACTCACCGTATGGTTATCTTTAAGGTTAGTACTATAGTAAACTTACAGCATTGCAATGAAGCCTTTTCCCAGAGTCTGTGCCAAGAGTCAGAAAAGACTATTTTTTTTCGCACATTCGTGTCCAGAGTACTTATAGAATGTATTAATTTATTTTCTAACTGTTATTTGAGCAAAGCAAACAACTAAAAAGTATAGTGTCTGAATAAAAATGGAAATACACTCACAAAGGTTAAAAAGACCAAATCATTCTTGCAATTATCAAACACACTCCACTGACCAAAACATTTCCTCTGTAGCGGGGGAGGGGAGGGGGCGGACGGATGGACGAAACGCGTAATAATTGTCACTTTCATTTTCCGTATTTCACTGAGTTGACTCTCCGGAGGGGTTTCAATCATTCTAAAATATCGAAAAACTATGACCGTACTCACTTCTAAGCCCTTATGCTCTTTAGTTTGTTTTATTTGCCAATGTTTTGCTAGGTCCCGTATTTGAGAGTCGCGGCCGCAAGTATGAAAAATTGCTACGAGCCGCCAACCACTGCCAACCTAACCACGCTAAGAACCTAATTCAAAAAGATGTTTTGAATATTTCAAACAATAGTAATCGTGAATATAAGATAAACTCCCCCTGGGGGAGATTTAGGAGCCTTCCGGTGCGAAATTTTGAAACTATTTGTGCGGTAGTTGCTGAGAAACGTGAGTGAGTTACAGACAGACAGACAGACGCACGACCAGTCACTTTTTGGTACCCCCAAACACGGCATGGGCTCGCTATCGCTCGCCAAAAATGTAATTTAACTAGTTTCAGAACGCGAAAGTTATTCAAAAAGGCACATGCCTTAATTTTATCACAGACGCACTGCCCAGGTCACACTGGTCAATGCCTCTGCGATGCGCACGCACCTCTGCAGCGCTCAGCGCGCTAGCTGCCGTGCTATCTGACGCGCGTGCCTATGCAGAAAACATAGGCCGCGTCGCGCCGTGTTAAATGCCAGCTAACAAACACGACTGGCAGATAGGTTGCCTAGTAATCAGGCGTTAGCCAGCAGTGCTGGAATAATCTGATTGTCACCGGCCTGTGGCCGATGCGTTCACCTTAGATGTTAGGGATTGAGCACGTGCCTCCCTCACGGAGCCCCGACTCGGGAGAAGCTCCAGTCAGTATTCTACCAACCACCGTAGCGGAAACACCTGAGCCCTCTCCGCCGAATACCCCGTCCGCGAAAGTGTCCGCGTGTGCCCGAGTACTCAACCAACCCGTGTGTCGTTACTTCACCCCTTCACGAACCCGTAGAACACGCTGCGGCTAGACGGTTACGCGAGTGATCAGTGCAGTGAAACCTAGTGACTGAGGACCAAGTGCAAAGCATCCCTCGACCCGGTTTGACCCCGCGGCGAGCTGGATTAGGCAGCCTCACACAGCAAACCCCACTTCACCTCCGCAACCCCCGGCCAACGTGTGATAATTTACTTTTGGAATAAAACTGAGCTCTTCCTTTCCATTTCTTCTAAATTGCTTTTCTGAGAGTGATAATTGTGCCGCATTTTCCTTGATACCTCACATCATATTCATACATCACTGCGGAAAAGTTGCAACCAGCCTCCATTTGCACCCTGCAGACTCACTTCTGATGTCCCTGGGTTCGTTTTCGGTTTCACGTTCCTCAATCTCGGCATTTTTCTGCCTATTTTCTGAGCTTTTTAGCCCACTTCCGATGATTTTGAGTTCACTTCCGGTATGAACTAAGAGTAAATATATGTCCTTGATAGCACTTTTGAAGCCCGTTCGTTCCATATATGTATGTGTCCATGAGTCCAAAAGCAGGCACGGACGGAATTTTGTCTTTAAAAAGCTTTAAAAAAAACCATGTTTGAGGGTTATAAAATCGCGGGGTCGCAGGTGGTCGCAGCATTTGCCGATGGATTATCAAACTATGGTGACCGGACTACTGAAAACTGACCACCAGAACCCAGCCAAACCCAGCCATTTTGATCCCGGCTCTCGCAAAAATTCGAATTTTATCAATTTTGCCAAATCGTGAAAAGAAGTTTTCTGGCTTTGCCATTAATCCGAGAATGACACATAAAAAACACCGTAAAGTGCAAAAAAAAGCCTGAAAAAAGACCTTTAAAATGGTATATAGGATTTGTGGGTTCGAACCCGCCTTCCCCGGGAAATCGAGGACGGACGGAACCTCAACGAAGAACGTCAACAAACGTCTAGTCAAGTTTGACAAATTTGTCAACTTTGGGAGCCTCCCATTAGTCGGAGGCGACCGACCGAGGTGTTTCTTGACTTGATTCTTGTCAGATGGACATTCAAGGATAGTTTAAGCCACACGGGAGCCAAATCAAAGCACTTTCGTTTTTCTGAATTTTTTCCGCGTTCTCGGGGTTCTAGATCGTAGTGCGCTGATGCTAACTCCTATCTTGGCCTGCGGCGCTGGTCTGTCTTTGGCAGACTCTTGCACTGCACATCGCCACATTTAAAGAACTGAGCGCTCATCAAAGTATCATTCGGTTCCAGCTTTACAGTAGGACATTGAAGGTCGACTCCCCTATTATTCTGGCTTACGTTTCTCCCATTAGGCCTCGAACCTCGGCCGGTTGACATAGATTCCACTTTCATTTTCAGCAACCTACCAAACATATATCATGTTGAAAAACTTAACATGACCAAAATGTCACAACGTACGTCAACGAAACATTGATTTTTTGGCCGATCTTAAGTGGTTTTTGGCTGTAATGACTACATGGATTGAGAGCCTAATGACCCTGCAAAATCTCAGCAGAATCGGCCGACCCGTTCAGAGGGAGTGGTCCGGACACTCAGAAAACAAAACACACACGCAGTTAAAACTTTTCAACCCCACCCGAGAAACAGACTTCGCTTCCGCTGAGCCAACATCTTTGGCATTTGCAGCATTCTTTTGCAGCGGAGTTTCGACAGCCACGTCTTGTTTGGCTGCCTAATCTTCATGTATATCTTCTGGGGGTGGAAAAGGCGCAGGGAGCGCGTGAAGCCATGCTCGAGCGAGTGCGGGGGTTACGAACGTCTCTTCGATTGTAAAATCTAAGCCGTTGTTTGCAAAACGCTTTCCACAGGTTACAAGGTGGGTGTACGCCAGACAGTGGCTTGTCGTAACAGGCTTCGCGATGCTGCGCCAGTTCCGACAATCCACGCCTGGCGTCAACACCTACCTTGGCCTGCGGCGCTGGGCTGCCTTCGGCTGACTCATTCGCCACACATCGCCACTCAAACAGAGCTGATCGCACGTCAACGCAGCATTAGGTTTCAACTTTTAGACTTAAGGGCGCGCCCCACGACCCCCCTTTCAGGTACGGGGCGATGAGGTTGGTTCGCTGGTCAAACTGCATGACGTTTTGGGTTTAACTCCCCTTAAATTCTGGCTAAATTTTGTCCCGTTAGGTCTCGGACGTGGGTCGAATGTTGGAATGGATTCCATTTTCATTTTGAGCACCCTCCACAACATATGAACTTATGTAATATTTAACATGACAACATATGTCTTTTAAGTTATCATTTTTGCCGTACTTGAAGTGGTTTTTGGCTGTAATGTTCACTTGGGTTGAGATAATAGGTGAATTTTGGTGTGTGGCAAGCCAAGGACTTGGCGAACTTGATGGAAAAGAATTAGATGGAAGAAACTTGGAGAACTTGGTGGAAGAAACTTGTAGAACTTGGTGGAAGAAACTTGTAGAACTTGGTGGAAACTTGTAGCGCAAACTCAGAAACTTAAACTCAGCGAACAGATAAACGGGTTTAGATAGGAAGCTGAATTTTGGTGTGGGGCAAGCCAAGGACATGCCTAGTGACCCTTCAAAATCTCAGCCGAATCGGCCGAGCCGTTTAGGAGGAGTAGTGCGTACATACAGACAGACAGATAGGAAAAACTTAGCCGAAAAGAACATAGAATGCGGGGTACATTACACGCATAAGGTAGACTTCCCGATACTTCCAATTCAACCGAACACAAGGGTGGAAATCTTTCCATCAACATGGCGGCATTTTGGCCAATTTAAGACGAAAATGTTTGAACCTAGTTTGACTTCGATCCCAACAGTTTTAGTGTGCTGGTACGAAAATCACTTCCATTTTCACCCCAGACCTACATTTTACTCCAAATGCGCCCATCAAATGCACCAACTAATTCGCAGCTTCACAAAGCGCCCACATTGAACGACGCGCACTCCAAGGTTACAGCCAGTTAGGAAGAGTCACTCAAAAAGTTTCAACCAATTCTGGCAACCTGTGTCTCAAGGCGTTATTCTGACATGAAATGCACCCCTTTCACTTTTCGGAAAATACGTTTTGTGAATGGCTCAGAACTCAGGGTTTTTCTCCTCGCGCGCATTGAACCATCGGTGGCTCCCTTCCAGTGGCGAGATGGCATCTGTAGCTCTCTTCCAGCGGTGAGAAAGTTGAATTCTGGGGATTCTCGAACACCGAAAGCTCCTCCTGGAGGGGTCAAGTAGTCGGTGTCGAAGTGTCGGAAGAGTTGAACGACCCTCTCTGTCCGAAGGCCCTTGTCATAGAGAGCGGGGATGATGAGGAGGTTCCCAGTCGGTACAATCAAGCCGAAGGGCAGCCGCGGCGTCAGCAGGAGCATCCTGAACCCCAGCTGCAGTGCTCGACTTGAATCAAGGTGAGCCCTCCGGTGGAAGACTGACTCCGCGGGCAAGATCATGGCCTAAAAAATTTCAAAGGAAACCACGTTAACATTGACGTGCATGCGATGTCAACCGTTCTTTGAAGAATGTGACAAATGTACCTTCAGGTAGTGGAAGAAGCAGTACAGTATGATGAAGTGCTGTCCTCCTCCAAAAACCTACCTGAGGGCATTCCTCTCTGCGGCCTCTTTGTCGGTCATTGCTTTCCTAATGACCTGCCCCTTCTCCCGCAGGGCTTCGCGAACCCCCAGGGAGGCTTCTGTGCTCTTCTTTTCCATGATCGCCCAAGCAACAATGATGGTCTGAAACGAATGAAGGCAAATGGTTAATACCTTAATTTTGTAGCAGATTTCAACGGCCTCTGCGCCGGCTGGTCAAGTACCCCAGCAACTCACTTGGGTCTGGGTCATGCTCAATACGCCCAGGCGCAGATTTTGTTGGGACGGTGGATTGGACGGCGCGCAGTAGAAAGTCGCATCTATCAGAATTGCATTGCCAGGGTTACGCACCGACAGGTCATGAGACTAGGGGTAATGGACTCGCAACGGAGCTGGCCGGAATCTCTGCTTTGCTAATTGTAGTTCACTATTTCTCCGACTAAATATGCGAGTTTTGAGATGGCTCGGGCATTTTTGGAAAGAAGACATCTTAAAGTATGCCCTAAATTCAAAAAAAATTCAATTTTCCCACCAGGGCTTGAACAGTAACAGCTTCGCCGTTGCGCTACACTCTAAAAAAAGTTACAGAATTTTGTATTATTTTTGATGCAGGATTTTGTATCACCTTCATTGGTTACAAATATTTGTATAAGTGATATAGAATTTTGTAACAGATGTGCCGGTTACAGAAAAATGAATCATTTTGGACCTTGATACAGAAATTTGTTACATGAAGGTTACAATATTATGTTTGTAACATAACTGATGCAGAAAATTGTAACTGGATACTAAATTCTGTATCAGAGATAAAAACATAATGTTTTAACGGCAAAATTGAACAGCAGTGCCCATAGAGACAAGTTAAACTTAGAGTTTTCATGTGCTTTTATTTTTCCCGACTCTGAATAAGAGATTCAGTCTCGTGTATGCTTGCTGGCAAGGCCTCCGTCCCTTACCGCGCGCGTCTCAGGTCACCGCTACCTGCGCCGCTCCCTCCAAGGCGTCCGCACAGCGCAGTTGGTAGCGTGGCGGGCCGCCAACCCAGAGTTGGGGTTCGAATCCGACTTCTCAGAGTACATCTGGGAAAGTTGTTACTCGAAGAATGGCATAAGCACCTCATCAGACCCACTGAGACTACATTCGAACAAAATTCTCATTTTGAAGCTTGATTTGGAAGAAAAACGACTGTTTACAAATTTTGAAACCGTTACGAATTCTGTAACCAGTTACAAAGAAAAAAATTGTATCCATCGTGATACAAATTTCTGTAACACATGTTATTGAAAAAGCTGCGTAACCATGTTACAAAATTCTGTACTGATTTTTTTTAGAGTGTACTCAAATGCGCAGGGCGACGGGCATGGTGCCAGGGGCGACGCAGGGGGGGCGCCTCTTCAACTCGCGCTAGAAGCTTCCCGATGCCGCAAAAGTGATGGGACAAGTGGTGCACCTTGATATATGTCGAAGACAAACTATGTCCCATCACTTTTGCGGCATCGGGAAGCTTCTATCGCAAGTTAAAGATGCGTCCCCCCTGCGTCGCCCCTGGCACCATGGCCGTCGCCCTGCGCATTTGAGTAGCGCAACGGTTAAGCTGTTCCTGTTCGAGTCCTGGTGGGAAAATTAAAACTTTTTTGAATTTAGGGCGTACTTTAAGATGTCTTCTTTCCGAATATGCCCGGGCCATCTCAAAACTCGCACATTTAGTCGGAGAAATAGTGAACTACAATTAGCAATGCAGAGATTCCGGCCAGCTCCGTTGCGAGTCCATTACCCCTAGTCTCATGGACAGGTTCTGCCACCGAACCATGCGGTTAGGAGTGAAGAGGAGCGTCTGGTGACTTGGCAGCCCTGCCGTCCTGACGAAAAGCGTCTGCTCGCCGTCTTGAGTGAGCCTCAGGTCTCTGCACTCGTCAGTGAAGGCCTCTTCGACCACCAAACAAATGCTTGCAAAGGATAAAGGATGGCTGAGAAGTGAGCATTGTACATGAAGAGATAGATATCTTTACGCCCCACTGTTTAGTCGCCCTTAAAAATGCAGTCCTTGCCTTACTTGTCTGTGTAGACACACAACCTTTAATAAGGGAGAGCATCCTAAAGTTTTTTGACATCATCTAGGCCGCAGGGTTGGTCTGGGTTGGTGCCCGCCATTTCACACTGTCTTAGTGCCTCTTTGTGCTGAGCTACTGAATCAGCTTGTTTCAGGCGCGAGGAAGCCATTGCATGCCCTCCTGGACCACTGCTACTGCCCTTGTTAAGCAAAGGTTGGCCGTGTTTTGGGGGGGGGGGGGGAGAACATGGTCCCTGAGGTCACTTCTCCTGCCCAAACACTGATCAAGGGACTCATTGGCAACACGGTTACTGGGTCTCCCCCCTGCCTCAGGGGTGTGCGAACATGGATTCAGCTGACCATCTTGCTGCCATCCAGCCCCTGGCAACTCCCATGCCCGGGCTGTCCACACGCTCGCCGCGCTTTTCCGAGCGCCGGAGCGCTGGCGACGCCGTTCCGCGACATTTTAAATCGCAGAAAATATTGAATATCAACTATTAGAAACATATGATGACCTCTAGGCGATGTAAAATTTCACGCAGAATCGTTTTCTGTACTCAGTTTGCCAATATAATGAACGGATGTGGAAATAAATGCGAAATAAGATAACGCCACGACGCCTGTTTTGCCCGCCGCATATTTCCCTTTTGTTAATGCAAAGAAACTATAACATTTAGAGACAAACGGGCACTTGCAATCGAAAGATCACACTTTTTTCCTTGGATTTTTCACTATGGAATGAATGCGAGTCCAGCGGAACGATCAAAAAGGTCGAGAAAGAAAGACGCGTTGGGATGAAGAGGTTATGTTGCCCTAATTCATCAATCACGTTCTTTGAGTTACCGTAAGTGTTTCAGCGGACTCGCATTCATTCCATAGTGAAAAATCCAAGGAAAAAAGTGTGATCTTTCGATTGCAAGTGCCCGTTTGTCTCTAAATGTTATAGTTTCTTTGCATTAACAAAAGGGAAATATGCGGCGGGCAAAACAGGCGTCGTGGCGTTATCTTATTTCGCATTTATTTCCACATCCGTTCATTATATTGGCAAACTGAGTACAGAAAACGATTCTGCGTGAAATTTTACATCGCCTAGAGGTCATCATATGTTTCTAATAGTTGATATTCAATATTTTCTGCGATTTAAAATGTCGCGGAACGGCGTCGCCAGCGCTCCGGCGCTCGGAAAAGCGCGGCGAGCGTGTGGACAGCCCGGGCATGGGAGTTGCCAGGGGCTGTGCCATCTTTTTCTGGAGAGGATCCAGGTTTTTTGAAGATGATGTAGCTGATTGTATCAGCATACAAGAAAAGCTTATTTTTTGATGGTGAGGATGTCCGCCTCCATTTGATCCATAATTTCTTGAGTAATTTCTTCATAGTAAAAGATGTCAGTGTCGTCGACAAAGACACATGGGTCGCCATGGAGTTGGTTCGGTTGTCATTTATGAAGATTTTAAAAAGGAAGGGTCCAAGGATGGAGCCTTGGAATACTCCATGTTTGATGTTGCAGGAGCACCTTCTTTCCCCATTTACTTAGACATATTGAAGCCTCGGCGCGGGCCTCCGCCCTCGCCACATCCCGCAAGTATTTTGGAACTGCTCTCGCCGTTAGATTATCGCGGTCGGCAATAAAGTCCTTAAAAGCCGCAGAGTGCGTTTTATGCACTGTAGCCACGTGGCGGGTTAGATCTTTCATGTCCCTCTTTCCCACTCTGCAAAACAGGCAGCGGTACTGGTGATCTGTGAACATAAAATGGAGGCGCTCGTCGTTGCGCGCGACGTTGAACGCGTCAAGGCGCGCCTCGGCCGTCTCAGCCGCAGCCGCGGCGGCACGCTCTTCAGCCTCCCTGACTCGCGTCTCCATTTCCTCGACGTTGTGATTGGCTTGCAGCACATTTCGGTCGGTCTCCACAAATTGTCTCGCGATGCGCTGCTCAATACGCTCCTCTGCGAGCTCCTCGGCGCGCGCTTCTACGAGCGCCTGGAGGCGCGCCTCGGCCGTCTCAGCCGCGGCGGCACGCTCCTCGGCGCGCTCACGGCGCGCGTCGGCTTCCTCGACGCGGGCTCGCAGCTTCAGCACCAGGGCATCAGCGGCGTCGGCGCGCTCCTGCTCCTCGGTGAGCCGCGCCTCCACTGCTAACACGCGGTCCTGCTTCTTGATGAGCTCAAGCGCGGATCCAGGGGGCAAAAGGACAATTGCCCCCCCCCCCCCTTGACCCTTAGATAGCCGCCTGAAAGGTAGGCAAAAAGCACCGATTTGCTCCTGTAAGTAGGCAAAAAGTGCTACTTTGCCCCCCCCCCTTGGGCCGACTCTGGATCCGCCACTGGATGAGCTGCGCCTCGGAGGCCTCGGCGCGGGCCTCCGCCCTCATCACCTCCCTCATGTATTTCCTAATCGCTCTGGCCGGTACATTATCCCGGTCAGCAACGAAGACTTTGAAGGCGGCAGCGTGCGTTTTGTGACCAGAGACCACGTAGCGCGTTAGATCCTTGATATCCACTTTGCAGAAAAGGCCTGAGCCGCCCTGATGGCCGCCTTGGCGCGCTGCCGCTCTTCGTCGACGCGGACCTGCACCGCGTCGGCGCGCTGCCGCTCCTCGTCAACGAGGACCTGCAACGCGTCGGCGCGCTGCCGCTCTTCGTCGACGCGGACCTGCAACGCGTCGGCGCGCTGCCGCTCCTCGTCGACGCGGACCTGCAACGCGTCGGCGCGCTGCCGCTCTTCGTCGACGCGGACCTGCAACGCGTCGGCGCGCTGCCGCTCTTCGTCGACGCGGACCTGCAACGCGTCGGCGCGCTGCCGCTCCTCGTCAACGAGGACCTGCAACGCGTCGGCACGGACCTGCTGCTCCGCGAGGCGCAGCTCCAGGGCGCGGTTCGAGGCTTCTGCAGCCTCGTCGCGGGCATCCGCCTTCTTCACTGCCCGCAGATATTTGCGTACTTCGCGGGCGGTAGCATCCTCGCGGTCCGCAACCAGGGCCTTGAATGCTGCGTAATGCTTCTCATGACACGAGGCCACGTGCCGGCTCAAGTCATTCATGTCCCTCTTCTCAGCCTTACAGAACAAACATTGGTACTGGTTTTCTGTGAACATAAAATGCAAGTAACATAAGCTATACTGTGACCAGAAACGCAACCCGAGGGGAGAACAGCTTCACACATTCATTGTACAAGATTTGACCACATTCCACATTCAGGTGGCAAAAACGCCAGAAGTCTTGCACATTTTTGCACCTTCACACAATCATTGTACATAAAATTTGACAGTGGGTCACCCCTCGACGCAACCGCTGTCCGTACAGGCGCACACGCTGCCACGGATGCGGCACGCTGAGACTTATCAGGCGAGCAACCGTGAACGCAGCAGGCGACGGCGGGCGGTCGACAGGGTACCAACAGGACCGAGGGCCGTCGCGCGCGTACGAGCAGGAGCGGACGCTCTTGCGCACGTACCGTGAAACGGGGTAAGTTCGGATACTTTTGAGATTTTTTTTAGGTCAAGCGTATCAAAGCTTGAGCTATTACTCGCAAAATGTGCGAGGCTGTGTGTATAGTTTGGTCAGAGGCCTAGGTTTGGAAACGGTGGAGGCTGGGGCTGGGGAGGCCTAAGGTCATATGGAAGATAGGTCTGCGCAAGCGCAACCGAGATGCATGCTGGGAGACCGGGCAAGCCGGCTGGCAGGCAGGTAGGCGGTCCTCCGCTGCGGCCGGCGACGGATTCGGGAGGGATTAGCTGCCCGGTCTCCCAGCATGCATCTCGGTTGCGCAGACCTATCTTCCATATGACCTTAGGGAGGCCCGGGCTGAGGCAATGTACACTGTTCAGAAGCATACTAAAAATAAGGTATATATATAGGGGGGGCCCGAGCGTCGCCGTGGCCGTCGCCGTGGCCGTTTTTCGACTTCAGGCCTACCAGGGTAACAAGAAAGCTGAGGAGGTCGACAGTTCCTTTTGATGCAGCCTGCGCCATACATGCCCTCCTCCTACGGACCGCGGCCTGCGTGACCCCTCCGGCCCCTCCCGCGCACAGCGGCGCGCGGCGCGACAGGCCCGACGCCGCCCTCCCCCTCAGCCGCGCCGCCGCGGCCCCTGTTCGAGCCGTCATAAACGGCGCTCAGCGGGTCCCTAATTTTTACGGCCGTCAATATGGAAGACTTCAGTCTTCGCGCTGCATTTTGTACGCAACCACACCAATTGTTTTGAGAGTGTGACAGGCCAATAGCTCATGATTAGACGGCAATTTTGATACCAAGCAACACGAAAATGTGACGGTCGGGAAGATTCAGCGTGCGTGATGCGTTCTATGCGCAATCACGGGCATCAGCCCTTGCAAAAAGGAAAATATATGGAAAATATGTGTCAATATAAGACTCTATATATGTTTCATGCATTGTCAATATAATTGTATCTTGCTCAATATATTGCAAATTATCTTGCGCAATACGTGGTTGATATATAGGGGTATATCTTGGTGCCCGTTAATGCATATATTTCCCCATATACTAGGGGTACGCGCCGTTCAGTCTGGGCGCGTAGTGTGGCTGAGCGATGCGAATTGACATTTTTTGTGCACTTTGGACTTTGCTTGATTAGACGAAATGTCCATCTTATGGGCTCATATTCAGTGAACTTTAGACCAGGGGTACAAATGAAAGTGATTTTCGTTATCAGCACACCAAAAACCGCTGGAATCAATGTCAAACTCGATTTAAAAATTTTGGTCCAAAATTGGTCAAAATTCGGGTAAGTGTGAGTCTGGGAAAATTTTGGAAGTCATTTTCGAGTTCAGCACACAAAAAACTGCAGGAAACAATATAAAACTTGACTTGAAATTTTTGGTCCAAAATGACCTAATATGGGATGAAAATATAGGTCTGGTGTTAAAATGGGAGTTATTTTCGTTATCAGCACTCAAAAAACTGCAAGAATCACTGTACAATTCATTTCAAAAAATTTAACCAAAAATCGGTTAAATTTTGGGTTAGGGGACAATAAAGATGTCAAAATTGAGGTCAGCGCACTGAAAACTACAGGGAAATACATAAATCTCAACTTGGAAAGTTTTGCCCCAAATTGCGTAGCTCTAGATGAAAATGTAGGATTGCCATTGAAATAAATGTAGATTTTGTGACCAGTACACTGCAAACTACATACAATACTTAAAACTCAATTTCTGTATATTGTTCCTATTTGTCTTCATGAAGCACCCTTTGTCGTCACCAATTCCCTGATGCCACACCAAAGTGAATCCCTCAGTCGAGTAAAATTCAATTGCCAACATTGAATCGCTTAATTGGCTACTCGTATGCTTGGGTCACTATTCGATAACTCTTTTTCCTTAACTAATGAACTCACAATTTTATAAGTTATATTTATGAAACAGTTTGTTATTCTTTCATTGTGAACCAGTGAATAAAACAATATTGGTTGGAACATGTTATCACAGTAAATATTAAGAGAGTCAGTTGAGGGTAGGCTGATCTAAACCAGTTAACGGGGACAAATTATTGTCAAATCCAGTGATTCGTCACATAGAGTCCAATGCCAAGGCTACCCAAGGCTTAACGAACCGACGTAATTTATCTTACTCATGTAAACATTACTGAGTAGTACCAGTTACATTAACTTCGATGAAGTTAAAGGAATCGTCTCACTAAATGCAATCACCAATTCACTCACCGCTCAAAACCTGAGTCGTCTCTTTGAAACCAATATCAATTCAAACTCCATTAGGATTTAATATACACAACCATATATTGATTCTATTAAGGCGGGACCCCGGTGGCCGTTCACCCGCGACGGCTAAAGGAACTTAAAAAGTGTATTGACGGGAGTCTCCTTTTGCGAATACTCCTTGCCATTTTCGTTCTGGTAATGTAGCACTTTCCCGAGAGATGGCACCACAGTCAGGTACTTCCAAAAAATAAAAGGGTCCTAGTTCTGGGTGGAAAGTCCTATACCTGCCGTGCATTCTCGGCAGTGACGGACAGCGCGGTGCGTTTTGACAGTGTCGATGGCCAGACAGAGCGGCGCGGCCGGTGCGGCCCGGGCCTCGCCGTGCGCTCAGACAGATGTCATTGTCCATCTCTGTCTCACCCGTGCAGTGCAAGCGAGACGGCCGAGGCGGGCACTGGAGGGGGAAGCAGTGGCCGAAGAGCGAGGCGCGCGGCTGGCCCTGGAGTCCCACGCGCTCCAGTTTCCAAATTTAAAATTTGAATGTGACTTCTAAGTTGTGGCGGCTGGGTACCAACAGTTTCCTTTTTCTTTCACGATCATTTTGACACCAGTCGAACAACGGATTGTAATCGGAGATAAAATTTCTCCTACGACCTTCAGACTCTCCCATCGGGCATCGTGGATGAAACGTATGACCCCTTTCCCCTTTCGCCAAATTCTGGCCAGCGTGACGCGTTCAAGTCGTGAGGAGCTCGATGGGGGACTGGCTGGATCAGAGTCCGAGGCGGCCCGGCGGCCTGCCGGGCGCGCTCCGGGTCCTCGTCTGCAGCTCCGGCTTAGCGCGGGGGGAGCGGGGGAGGGGGAAGGCGGCGAAGACAATGCCCAGCTGCAGGTCAGCTGTCAGTCAAAAATGTGTCGCGCCGCACCGCCTGGCCTGCACAGAGTTCACTGAGAATCCAAACGCTATGAGTATAGCGTCAATTGGTGCAATACAAAAGCATTGCACATGAAGTGCAATGCCTCCCCATTCCCATGCATTAGCATAGGGCATTTTCGGGATGCATTGCATGTAAGGTGCAATATGGCTGAGGCATTGCACGTATGGCGCGATATCTCAGCTGCATTGCACCATACGTGCTATACTCATAGCGTTTGGAATCTCAGTGTTCCGATACCTGCTACTGCGCCACCGCCCAGAGCCCCGCCAGTCGACCGCCAACTTCAAAACGAAGAGAATGAGCCGAAAACAGGGTCTTTTTATTTCAGTTCGATCTCAAGAACCATCAGTCGTAGGGTAAAAAGGCTTACAGAATATTGAAGGGGACATCAGGGCCTAGTGAAATATGTATATGGCGATTCATGAAACTGATCCGCTGTCTGCAAAATAACTCAGTGAACATTGGCCGAAAATTGATCAACTTTAAACACCTATTTCAATGCCTAAATATTATCTCACGAACTTCGCGCATACATATTTCACTAGATCTCGCCGTCCTCTGTACGATTCTGCAACGCAATTGTCTCTTGGACTCGTACTTTTTGAGATCGAACTGAAATAAGATTGAGTTTTTGAATGTTCAATAACTTCGTTCAAAATTGAACCAGCCCCAAAAAAATTTAAAGAGAGGTTCCTTTATGCGTCCCGAACCGGTGTACAAAATTTTAGCCGGATCGGAAACCTTTAACAATAGCCCGGGTCCCGCCTTAATAAACTCATGTTAGTACTTTTGGACTCTTGTCAGCTTGCAGCATTGCAATAGAATGAATTTCTCGAGTCCAAACTAAGTATGCCTCCCAATTTCAACACAAGTTATTTATGCATTTCCCTGATTTCCTCTAGTTTGAAAATTTTAAAAAGAGGATGACACTAGAATGAAATAAGAAGATGCACACAATAAAAACATCCTTTTTACAAAGCTGTGTCAAAGTGCACTGACCTGAAGATGATTCCCCTCTGACAGGGGAGGGGGGAGAGGGGAACGAAACACGTAAATCATTTTCGAATCCATTTTCCATATTTCGCTGTGTTGGTGTTCCAAAATGGTTTTCATCATTCTAGAATGTTGAACAAGCTAGGGCCCGCCCTTCCGTCGAACCGAGTTGCCAGCTCCGCTTCGCTGCGCCGGCAACTCGGTTCGACAGCGGGCCGGCCCAGCTTGGCCTGCCGGCGGCCTTTTCTCGGGCCTTCGGCCTTCGCATCAGACCCAACTTGGCCAGTCGAAGGCCCGGGCCTTCGGCCCGCTCGCATCACACACCCCGTGAGCGGGTAAAGCAAAGTTATCGATGTACCATCGAGAATTAGGCCCGCCCTTCTATTCACAATATGCAATAGTCCTTACACTTTTTACTCCAACTGTCCTTAGAATAGGCCCATTTCATTTGTCTCTTCGCCCCCATTCCGAAAATACCCATATTTGCCATGCTACTACAACTCCTTGCAATAGAGGCACAGCAGGAGCGCAAAACGAGTCCGTCGCACTTTTTCCCATAACTCATGAAGGCGGGCTCCTGGACCCCCTTCCGACCCCTCGTTTAAGAGGTCTTGCCAAGACCTATCCAAAACTTAAGTAAAAATTTTCAGTCGGTCGACCCCCTTTTTTCAAGATCCTGATGTGACTAATAGACGAAGTCGGGCTCCTGGACCCTCTTTCCGACCCCTCGTTGAAAAGGTCTTGCTGAGACCAATCGAAATCTGCAATAATTTTTTTTACTCGGTCGACCCCCTTTTTGAAGATCCTGATCTGGCCAACTTGTAAAAGCGGCCGATGGGGTCGGGACCAGATCCATTCATCTTGTCTCGCCGCCCCGATTCCAAAAATACCCTATGTGCCCTGCTAGCACCAATAATGGCGGAAATCCCCCTCCCGCTCATGTATACCATGATGCACCTGCAGCAGCCCTTGTGCGACCCGGACGGGATTTGCACCACCGGATTATTTGTTTGGACGGTAATCCTGAAGTACCCTCCAAATCTGGTTACTCTAGCTCAACTCCTTCCTTGTACACAGACGCCAACAACAACAACAACACACAGACACAAAGGCAAATGCATAGGCCCTCCCCCTATTTTTTGAATAGAAGGGCGGGCCAAAAACTAAGGCCGATCTCATTTCCAAACCCTTCTGCTCTTTATTTCATTTTATTTGCTTATTTGCTTAAGTCCCGTATTTGAGAGCCGCGGACCCGCAGGTATGAGAAATTGGTAAGCGCTGCCGCGCTGCCAACCTAACCACGCTAATGACCTGATTCAAAAATATGTTTTGAATATTTCAAACGATACTAAACAACGATTTGAAACAAACTCGTGTTGGGGGGTACTAAGGCGCCGTTAAATACGAAATCTTGAAACTATAGCCACTGTAGTTGCTGAGAATCGTTGGTGAGTACAAACAGACTCACAGACAGACAGACGCACGACCAGTCACTTTTCAGCGCGCCCAAACACGGCAAGGGCTTCGCTAACGCTCACCCAAAATATTACCTTCGCGAAATATATGTTTCAATATCTGACAGTCCCCGTCGTGGGGTGGGGCAGGGTGAGGAGGGCAGACTTTTCAAGTAACTTTTCGTAAAATCTTGGCACTCGATGTTGAAAGGTGGCTATGTTTCTCAGCATGATTTTATCTTGTAAAATATATTGATGCCATATTTGAGCAGGGGCAAAGTTTTTTTCTATGCGTTTAAGTCTCCAAGAAATCTTGAAAAATTCTGTTTAACAAGTGAACTGGAACAGTTGGGAAAATTTTTAAACGTTTTTTTTGGGCGTAGCGCGAAAAGTTCTTCCAGGCGACCACGGTAGGATTATAATTGGATGGCCTCGCAAGGCGAAGTTTACATTCTTTGATAAAGTAAAGGCTGAGTCGTCGGACTCCATGGTGTATTCACTCTATATTGCTTACATATAGAGCAATGTATAAAATTTATATTTTTGCCACACATTTTTTATATCGGAAAAGTATCTTGCTAAATTATCTTTTCCACATATGACGTCAATACATGTTGGGCCATATATTTTGTCCATATAGTGCCCATATATTTTCCATTTTGCAAGGGAGTTCGCAAGTGAAACGAAACCGCGGCCACAGCTAGGCCGAAACAAAACCCCGGCGCCCCCCGGGCCCAACGCCACCAGGACCGCGGCCGCGCACACCCAAGCTTGACCGGGCCCCTGAGCTGAAGCAAAGCTCTCAGCAGATTTTTTTTTTTGAAATTGTGAAAGTTGTGGTGCTGTCATGGACTTGAGGGTTAAAAATTTTCAAGGTAGGTTAACGCCGACCGCGTCTTGTCGTAACAGGCTTCGCGATGTCTCGCTGCCTGTTTCTCCAATCCGCGCTTGGCGTACCACCTTGGCCTGCGGCGCTAGCCTGCCTTCGGCAGGCAATGGCTTCTCCATCGTCGATTTTCCTAACGCGTTGCGTGCAAGGGGGCTCTGCCCCCCCGACCCCCCTTTATTCTAGATAGAGTTGCTTCATCTGCAGATAACGCGATCTTGACCCTTGTAGCTTTTTCACTCCGCCTCCCAGACCCCCCTTTCTTCAAGACAAAGGCGATCTGCACAGAAAAAATCGATTTTTCGCCGTTTTTTTAAATGTTTTTTGGCTATAAAAACCAAAACGGTTGAGCTACGGTGGTGAAATTTTGCGTGTGCCAAGCCAAGGCCATACAAAATAAGCCTGCAAAATTTAGCTAGATCGGCCGAGCCGTTCAGGAGGAGTAGTGTACACACACAGACACACAGACAGACAGACGACAGGAAAAAATTTCAACCCCACTGGAGTAAAAGGCTTCGCTATCGCTCACCAATCATCCACGCACCTTTAGCTTCGATTTGGCGCTAATTTCAAATATTTGCACCTCACCGTTTTTTCATGGAGGGTTCGAAGCAGTGTCCGAAATTACCCTGTGTTTCGGGTAATTTCGGACACCCCCGGAAAAAGACTTTTCGTTCTGATTTTGGTCCCAAAAACGATCACTGTCTCTTTCTAAAGTGCTAATATGATAATGTGAGAAATTCGTAAGGGCTTAGATGTAAAAATAAGCTAGGGGTGGTCATTCATTTATAATTTTAAGTCATGTTTTGCACTCATATGTAGTTCGATTTCAGAAATAGTGGGTGGAACATAGACCCATTTTGAACGCTTCTATTTGTTAGATTTTGACCGATTAGTTTTCACAGGCAACTCGGGCCATACTTTATTACGCGAAAGTGAATCTTAAAACTTCCTCTACAAGATTACATACGATCACATACATGCATGTGAAGGGCAAGTAGTCGTGTCGTATGTACGGTTAGGAAGGTACAGGGGCTCAGTGGAAAGCTTTGATTTCAATTGTACACTGTGGCAAAAAGGTACGGAAAACCTGTTTAATTTTTTTTCCGGATTCTCCGTAGCCCCCTTATCAATATTCTCCGTAGGCTCTTACAGTGTTCTCCGTAGGGCCGCACAGTATTCTCTGTAAATCCGCACAGTCTTTTCCGTAGGACCTCGAAGACTGTATAGTCCTACGGAGATCACTGTGCGGTCCTACGGAGAATCTGTGCGGTCCTACAGAAAATACTGTAAGAGCCTACGGAGAATATTGATAAGGGGCCTACGGAGAATTACCACAAGCTGTTTACAGAATTTTCCGTAGCTTTTTGCCACAGTGTAGTAAACCGGCGAGCTATGCAGCCAATCGTCAAGCCCAACTCTCATGTCACATGAAAAAAAATTTAATCACAAAACAGTCGTTGACACTAAGGTAGAACATGCAAAAAAAAAAACTAAGTTTTAAAAGATGTAGCTTTGCCCCATTTTCATGAAATTCGAAGTTTAAAAAGCAACCGCTGTAACAATTGGGGATTATCGTTGTTATTGGATTATCTTCAACTTTCAGAAGAGCTCTTCAGCTTCCCCCACTCAAACCCTGCGAAATTGGAAGTTTTCAGGGCATCCCCAAACCTCCCTGGCGTGACGTTTGTACACTGTGGCAAAAAGGTACGGAAAATTCTGTTAATTTTTTTGCCAGGATTTTTCGTATCCCTCTTATCAATATTCCCCGTAGGGCCGATGTATTCTCTGTAAGCCCGCACAGTCTTCCCCGTAGGAGGAAGACTGTATAGTCCTACGGAGAATACTGTGGGGTCCTACGGAAAATACTGTAAAAGCCTACGGAGAATAGGATAAGGGGGCTACGGAAAATTCCCACAAGCTGTTTACAAAATTTTTCCCGGGTAGCTTTTTTTGCCACATGTAAGCCCGAAATTACCCCGAAAAGAGCATTTTTCAGCCTGAGATATAAACCATAAAATATACCCCCCAGGTGATTAAAATTTGACAAAATTATGCTTTTAAAATTTAAATTAAATCGACAAACAATCCCCTGATTAACTGCCAGAAAAATTTTTTCGGCTTGCCAGTCAAATTTTTTACGCGAAAAGCGAAATTAGGAAAAAATGGTTAAATACACTAGGGGTACGCGCCGTTTTGTTTGGGGGGCGTAGTAGGCGAGCGATGCGTCTGTATTTTTGTAGAAGATGGTGAAGAATATATGCAAAATAAGGCCAATACAGGGTCAATGTGAAACTCAATTTTAAAAGTTTGGTCACAAATTTGGGAAATTTTGGGGAAAGTGAAGGTCTGGGATGAAATTGGAAGTCATTTTCGTGATCAGCACACCCAAAAAATGCAGGAAACTATGTAAAACTCGATGTAAAAAATTTTTGGGCCGAAATTGGTAAATATTTGGAAAAGTAAAGGTCTGAGATGAAATTTGGGAAATCATTTTTGTGATCAGCACACCAAAAACTGCAGGAAAAATATTAAAGCTCGATGTAAAAATTTTTGGGCCGAAATTTGGGAAATATTTGGAAAAATAAAGGTCAGAGATGAAATTTGGAAATCATTTTTGTGATCAGCACACCCAAAAAATGCAGGGAAAAATATGTGAAACTCGATGTAAAAATTTTGGTCCAAAATTGGGAAATATTTTGGGAAAAATAAAGGTCTGGGGTGAATTGGAAGTCATTTTCGTGATCAGCACACCAAAAACTGCAGGAAACTATGGGGAAACTCGATGTAAAAATTTTGGTCCAAAATTGGTAAATATTGGAAAAATAAAGGTCTGGGATGACATTGGAAGTCATTTTTGTGATCAGCACAAAATACTGCAGAAAGCAAAAGAAACACCGAGGAAATTTTGGTCGCAAATCTGTAAATTTTAGTTGAAAAATATGGGTCTTCAGTTGTTAGGTTTCTTAAGAGCGTTTCCTGTTCATAGTGTCATGCCACGAACCCTGACCCTGTTACTCGGTCGAGTAACATTTAAAGCCCGCATTGAATTTCTTAATACGATTCACAAATACTTCAATTACCATTCGATATCTCCTTGTTACTGAACTTATGAATACGCAATGTTATTTGTAATACCTAAAAAGCCTTTCTCCCTTTTAGTTTAAAATAGTGGATTTAACTATATTGATTTATCGGGATTAATTAAAAAAAGACATATTTACAGGCAGGCTGATTTCAACTACTTTTCGGAGAAGACCTTCTGTCAGATCCAATGAATCGTGTCATAGAATCCAAAGTCGAGGCCACTTATTGCTAAATGCAAGTTTATTTATTGATAAAGATAGTCATGGTGTGTTATTTAATCTTTGAAACAGTTTAGCAAAAGTATTTACCTAACATTTGAGTAAATTAAAAAAAAAAAACAAACTCAAACCATGACCAACACAAATTTCCAGTTGTCGCAGACAATGTATGATTAAGTTAAAAGAATCGTCTCATGAAATCAATGACCAAGTCAGTGAATCGTCTCATTGAATCTGATTTTCAATGTCAAAAACCCTTTAATGCGCTAAACTCATCATCATATGGTTTTCTTTAAGGTTAGTACTATAGTAAACTCACAGCATTGCAATGAAGCCTTTTCCCAGAATCAGTGCCAAGAGTCAGCAAAGACTTTTATTTTGGCAAGATTAGCATCTGGTTTGAACTCATAGAATGTATTAAAATATTTTCTAACTGTTATTGAGCAAAGCAAACAACTGGAAAAAAATAGTGTCTGAAAATAAATGGAAATACACTCACAAAAGGGTTTAAAAAAACCAAATCATTCTTGCAATTATCAAACACACTCCACTGACTAAAACATTTCCCCTGTAGCGGGGGAGGGGAGAGGGTGGACGGACGGACGAAACGCGTAATAATTGTCACTTTCATTTTCCCTATTTTACTGAGTTGACTCTCCGGGGGGTTTCAATCATTCTAAAATATCGAAAAACTATGACCCTACTCACTTCTAAGCCCTTCTGCTCTTTAGTTTGTTTTTTTTGCCAATGTTTTGCCAGGTCCCGTATTTGAGAGTCGCGGCCGCAAGTATGAAAAATTGCTACGAGCCGCCAAAACCCCTGCCAACCTAACCACGCTAAGAACCTAATTCAAAAAGATGTTTTTAATATTTCAAACAATAGTAATCGTGAATATAAGAAAAACTCCCCCCGGGGGAGATTTAGGAGCCTTCCGGTGCGAAATTTTGAAAATATTTGTGCGGGAGTTGGGTGAAAACGTGAGTGAGTTACGGACACACAGACAGACAGACGCACGACCAGTCACTTTTTTGGGACCCCCCAAAAACGGCATGGGCTCGCTATCGCTCCCAAAAAACCACTATTTCTCCTGGAGTTTGCCCCTAAAAGGGGCCCCGGGTGATTGATCAGAGGGTTTTTAAGTGTGGCCGATGCGATGCGCGCAAGGGGACAAGCCTCCGTTGGTCGTTAGAGGGGAGCATCATCGCAATGTTTCCCGGGGCAGAGTTGTCCAAAATTTACCCCGTTTCACGGTCGAACGAGGGCCCAACCGCTGCGCAGACGCACAATGCAACATGCTCGACGAGCAGCCGCGCATGGGGGGCGTCACCCAGGGCCCCCGGCCGGTGTATGATGCACTGCCCCAGCTGTGCGCCGGTACGGCCCGCCTCCCCCGTCGGGAAGCCATGGCCAGGAAGGGTTTCCCCAGATCTGTATATAAAGGTGGTTTACGCCAGACCGCGTCTTGTCGTAACAGGCTTCGCGATGTCTCGCTGCCTTTTCCCTCCAATCCGCGCCTGGCGTACCTACCTTGGCCTGCGGTGCTAGCCCCTTCGCCCCCCAGCCCCCCTTCATTCTGGATAGATTTGCTTCATCTATGATAACACGATCTTGACCCTTGTAACTTTTTAACTTGTCGAGGGTCGAGGAGGGGGGCTCCGCCCCCCAGACCCTCTGTCTTCAAGACAGAAGTGATCTGCCTGCAGAAAACTCGATTTTTCGCCGTTTTTTAGGGTTTTTCGGTAGTAAAATTTCGCGTGTGCCGAGAAGAAATACCTAATGAGCCTGCAAAATCTCAGCCAGATCGGCGAGCCTTTAGGAGGAGTAGGCCACCCACCCAAAACAGAAAAAACTTTTCAACCGCACTGGGTAACGGGCTTCGCTTTCGCTCACCCAAAAAAAGGGCTGATTGCTTACAGAGACACATTCCGTAATGAAAACAGCTTTATAAAACAAAAATATACTGGGGGTACGCGCCGTTTAGTCTGGGCGGTAGTGTGGCTGAGCGATGCAAATTTGACATGGTTTGGCACTTTGGACTTTGCTTGAGAAGACGAAATGTGCATCGTAAGGCTCTTTTGAGTGAACTTTAGACCGGGGGACAAAGGGAAGTGATTTTCTTTTCAGAACACCAAAAACTGCTGGGATCAATGCCAAACTAATTTTAAAAAAATTTTGGCCCAAAAATTGGGTTTAAAAATTCGGTTAAATGGAGTCTGGGAAAAGTTTGAAGGAAATTTTTTGAGTTCAGCACACCAAAAACTGCGGAAACAATATAAAACTCGACTTGAAATTTTGGCCCAAAAATGACCAAATTTTGGGATGAAAATATAAGTCTGGAGTCGAAATGAGAGTGATTTTCGTTATCAGCACACCAAAAATGCTGGGATCAATGTCAAACTCGTTTTAAAAAATTTTGGTCCAAAATTGGTCAAAATTCGGGTAAGTGTGAGTCTGGGAAAATTTTGGAAGTCATTTTTGAGTTCAGCACCCCAAAAACTGCAGGAAACAATATAAGACTCGACTTAAAAATTTTTGGTCCAAAATGACCTCGTTTCGGATGAAAATAAAAGTCTGATGTCAAAATGGAAGTGATTTTTGCTATCAGCACTAAAAAAACTGCAAGAATCAATGTGCAATTAAATTTTAAAAAAATGCCCCAAAATCGGTTAAAATTTTTGGGTCTGGGGACTATTTAGAAGTCAATATTGAAGTCAGCGCACTGAAAACTGCGGGGAAACGCAGACTCTCAAATTAGAAAGTTTCGCCCCAAATTGCGTAGCTCTAGGTGAAAGTGTAGGTTTGGCATTGAAATAAATGTAGCTTTGGACTAGTACACTGAAAAAACTACAAACAACTATCTAGACTCAATTTCTGTACATTCCTACACTGTCTTCATGAAGCACCCTCTGTCACACCAAATTTCCCCGATGCCACACCAATGTGAATCCCTCAGTCGAGTAACATTCAATTTCCCGCATTGAATCGCTTAATTTTTTACTCGTATGATTTGGGGCACTATTCGATATCTTTTTTCTTAACTAATGAATTCTCAATTTTTTAAGTAATATCTATGAAACATTTTGTCATTTTTCATTGTGAACCAGTGAATAAAACAAAATTGATTTGGGATACGTTATCACAGTTAAAATTAAGAGAGTCAGTTTTGGGTAGGCTGATCTGAACCAGTTAACGGGGACCAATTATTGTCAAATCCAGTGATTCGTCATATAGGTCAATGCCAAGGCTACCCAAAGGGTTAATGAACCGACACAATTTATCTTACTCAGGTAGCAATACTGAGTAGTACCAGTTATATTAACTTCAGTGAAGTGAAAGGAATCGTCTCATTAAATCCATTTACTAATTCACTCACCGCTCAAAACTGAGTCGTCTCTTTGAACCCAATATCAATTCAAACTCTATTAGGATTTAAAATACACAAACCCTACATTGATTTTTAATAAAACATGTTAGTACTTTTGCACTCTTTTCAGCTTGCAGCATTGCAATAGAATGTATTTCTCGAGTCCAAACTAAGTATGCCCGCTAATTTCAACACAAGTTTTTTTGCATTTCCCTGATTTCCTCTACTATGAAATTTAAAAAAAAGGATGACACTATAGAAAATGAAACAAGTAGACGCCCACAATACAAAAGGTCAAAAAAAAACATTTTTTTTACACGCTCTGTCAAAGTGCACTGACCTGAAGAAGATTCCCCCCGAAAGGGGGAGGGGGGAGAGGGAACGAAACACGTAAATCATTTTCACTGCCATTCTCCATATTTCGCTGTGTTGATACTCTAAAAGGGTTTTTAAACATTCTAGAATGTGGAAAAATATGGCCGATCTCATTTCCAAACCTTCTGCTCGTTATTTTGTTTTATTTTCTTATTGCTTCTGTCCCGTATTTGAGAGCCGCGGCCGCAGGTATGAGAAATTCGTGAGTGCTGAGTGCTGCCAAACCCAACCATGCTAAAACCTGATTCAAAAGTATGTTTGAATATTTCAAACGATACTAAACAACGATTTGAAACAAACTCGTGTTGGGGGGCACTAAGGCGACGTTAAATACGAAATCTTGAAACTATAGCCACTGTAGTTGCTGAGAATCGTTGGTGAGTACAAACACACAGACAGACAGACTCACGACCAGTCATTTCAGCGCGCCCAAACACGGCAAGGGCTTCGCTATCGCTCAGCCAATAACTACATTACGAGCTCAGTCTTCTTATCTAGGCAACCCGCGATCTTCTGGCAACCAGCGCATTTTAAAAACAAGGGAGGTTTACGCCAGACCGCGTCTTGTCGTAACAGGCTTCGCGATGTCTCGCTGCCTGTTCCCCCAATCCACGCCTGGCTACCTACCTTGGCCTGCGGCGCTAGCCTGCCTGCGGAAGGCAATGGGTTATCCGTTGTCGGTTATTTTTAACTTGTTGAATGCTGGGGGGGTCCGCCCCCCAGACCCCCCTACATTCTAAATAAATTGTTTTTTCTACAGATAACACGATCTTGACCCCTTTTCACTTTTTAACTTGTCGAGGCTGGGGGCTCCGCCCCCAGACCCCCCCTTTTTCCAAGACAGAAGTGCTCTGCAAACTGAAGGGGTACATAGTACACTCTTATTTACAGCATACATGCTAGGCACACGCTAAAATAGAGTG
>NW_023144634.1:752210-781215 GCF_012932325.1 Thrips palmi
CCCTTATAGAGGGCCCCGTTAAAACCTTAGTACTTTTGGACTCTTGTCAGCTTGCAGCATTGCAATAGAATGAATTTCTCGAGTCCAAACTAAGTATGCCTCCCAATTTCAACACAAGTTATTTATGCATTTCCCTGATTTCCTCTAGTTTGAAAATTTTAAAAAGAGGATGACACTAGAATGAAATAAGAAGATGCACACAATAAAAACATCCTTTTTACAAAGCTGTGTCAAAGTGCACTGACCTGAAGATGATTCCCCTCTGACAGGGGAGGGGGGAGAGGGGAACGAAACACGTAAATCATTTTCGAATCCATTTTCCATATTTCGCTGTGTTGGTGTTCCAAAATGGTTTTCATCATTCTAGAATGTTGAACAAGCTAGGGCCCGCCCTTCCGTCGAACCGAGTTGCCAGCTCCGCTTCGCTGCGCCGGCAACTCGGTTCGACAGCGGGCCGGCCCAGCTTGGCCTGCCGGCGGCCTTTTCTCGGGCCTTCGGCCTTCGCATCAGACCCAACTTGGCCAGTCGAAGGCCCGGGCCTTCGGCCCGCTCGCATCACACACCCCGTGAGCGGGTAAAGCAAAGTTATCGATGTACCATCGAGAATTAGGCCCGCCCTTCTATTCACAATATGCAATAGTCCTTACACTTTTTACTCCAACTGTCCTTAGAATAGGCCCATTTCATTTGTCTCTTCGCCCCCATTCCGAAAATACCCATATTTGCCGTGCTACTACAACTCCTTGCAATAGAGGCACAGCAGGAGCGCAAAACGAGTCCGTCGCACTTTTTCCCATAACTCATGAAGGCGGGCTCCTGGACCCCCCTTCCGACCCCTCGTTTAAGAGGTCTTGCCAAGACCTATCCAAAACTTAAGTAAAAATTTTCAGTCGGTCGACCCCCTTTTTTCAAGATCCTGATGTGACTAATAGACGAAGTCGGGCTCCTGGACCCTCTTTCCGACCCCTCGTTGAAAAGGTCTTGCTGAGACCAATCGAAATCTGCAATAATTTTTTTTACTCGGTCGACCCCCTTTTTTGAAGATCCTGATCTGGCCAACTTGTAAAAGCGGCCGATGGGGTCGGGACCAGATCCATTCATCTTGTCTCGCCGCCCCGATTCCAAAAATACCCCTATGTGCCCTGCTAGCACCAATAATGGCGGAAATCCCCCTCCCGCTCATGTATACCATGATGCACCTGCAGCAGCCCTTGTGCGACCCGGACGGGATTTGCACCACCGGATTATTTGTTTGGACGGTAATCCTGAAGTACCCTCCAAATCTGGTTACTCTAGCTCAACTCCTTCCTTGTACACAGACGCCAACAACAACAACAACACACAGACACAAAGGCAAATGCATAGGCCCTCCCCCTATTTTTTGAATAGAAGGGCGGGCCAAAAACTAAGGCCGATCTCATTTCCAAACCCTTCTGCTCTTTATTTCATTTTATTTGCTTATTTGCTTAAGTCCCGTATTTGAGAGCCGCGGACCCGCAGGTATGAGAAATTGGTAAGCGCTGCCGCGCTGCCAACCTAACCACGCTAATGACCTGATTCAAAAATATGTTTTGAATATTTCAAACGATACTAAACAACGATTTGAAACAAACTCGTGTTGGGGGGTACTAAGGCGCCGTTAAATACGAAATCTTGAAACTATAGCCACTGTAGTTGCTGAGAATCGTTGGTGAGTACAAACAGACTCACAGACAGACAGACGCACGACCAGTCACTTTTCAGCGCGCCCAAACACGGCAAGGGCTTCGCTAACGC
The DNA here is from genome assembly GCF_012932325.1 of Thrips palmi. Classification (NCBI taxonomy): domain Eukaryota; kingdom Metazoa; phylum Arthropoda; class Insecta; order Thysanoptera; family Thripidae; genus Thrips; species Thrips palmi. Next base: position 753,987 of record NW_023144634.1, read on the forward strand.
TCAGCCAAATATTACCTTCGCGAAATATATGTTTCAATATCTGACAGTCCCCGTCGTGGGGTGGGGCAGGGTGAGGAGGGCAGACTTTTCAAGTAACTTTTCGTAAAATCTTGGCACTCGATGTTGAAAGGTGGCTATGTTTCTCAGCATGATTTTATCTTGTAAAATATATTGATGCCATATATTGAGCAGGGGCAAAGTTCTTTTCTATGCGTTTAAGTCTCCAAGAAATCTTGAGAAATTCTGTTTAACAAGTGAACTGGAACAGTTCGGAAATTTTAAACGTCTTTTTTGGGCGTAGCGCGAAAAGTTCTTCCAGGCGACCACGGTAGGATTATAATTGGATGGCCTCGCAAGGCGAAGTTTACATTCTTTGATAATAGTAAAGGCTGAGTCGTCGGACTCCATGGTGTATTCACTCTATATATTGCTTACATATAGAGCAATGTATGAAATTTATATATTTGCCACACATTTTTTATATCGGAAAAGTATCTTGCTAAATTATCTTTTCCACATATGACGTCAATACATGTTGGGCCATATATTTTGTCCATATAGTGCCCATATATTTTCCATTTTGCAAGGGAGTTCGCAAGTGAAACGAAACCGCGGCCACAGCTACGCCGAAACAGAACCCGGCGCCTCCCGGCCAACGCCACCAGGACCGCGGCCGCGCACACCCAAGCTTGACCTGGCCCTGAGCTGAAGCAAAGCTCTCAGCAGAGTTTTTTTTTTGAAATTGTGAAAGTTGTGGTGCTGTCATGGACTTGAGGGTTAAAATTTACAAGGTAGGTTAACGCCAGACCGCGTCTTGTCGTAACAGGCTTCGCGATGTCTCGCTGCCTGTTTCTCCAATCCGCGCTTGGCGTACCACCTTGGCCTGCGGCGCTAGCCTGCCTTCGGCAGGCAATGGCTTCTCCATCGTCGATTTTCCTAACGCGTTGCGTGCAAGGGGGCTCTGCCCCCCAGACCCCCCTTCATTCTAGATAGAGTTGCTTCATCTGCAGATAACGCGATCTTGACCCTTGTAGCTTTTTCACTCCGCCTCCCAGACCCCTCTTTCTTCAAGACAAAGGCGATCTGCACAGAAAAACTCGATTTTTCGCCGTTTTTTAAGTGTTTTTCGGCTATAAAAACCAAACCGGTTGAGCTACGGTGGTGAAATTTTGCGTGTGCCAAGCCAAGGCCATACAAAATAAGCCTGCAAAATCTCAGCTAGATCGGCCGAGCCGTTCAGGAGGAGTAGTGTACACACACAGACACACAGACAGACAGACAGACAGGAAAAAATGTTCAACCCCACTGGAGTAACAGGCTTCGCTATCGCTCAGCCAATCATCCACGCACCTTTAGCTTCGATTTGGCGCTAATTTCAAATATTTGCACCTCACCGTTTTTACAGTGGAGGGTTCGAAGCAGTGTCCGAAATTACCCTGTGTTTCGGGTTAATTTCGGACACCCCTGGAAAAACGACTTTTCGTTCTGATTTTGGTCCCAAAATCGATCACTGTCTCTTTCTAAAGTGCTAATATGATAATGTGAGAAATTCGTAAGGGCTTAGATGTAAAAGTAAGCTAGGGGTGGTCATTCATTTATAATTTTAAGTCATGTTTTGCACTCATATGTAGTTCGATTTCAGAAATAGTGGGTGGAACAGTAGACCCATTTAGAACGCTTCTATTTGTTAGATTTTGACCGATTAGTTTTCACAGGCAACTCGGGCCATACTTTATTACGCGAAAGTGAATCTTAAATCTTCCTCTACAAGATTACATACGATCACATACATGCATGTGAAGGGCAAGTAGTCGTGTCGTATGTACGGTTAGGAAGGTACAGGGGCTCAGTGGAAAGCTTTGCATTTCAATTGTACACTGTGGCAAAAAGGTACGGAAAATCCTGTTAATTTTTTTGCCAGGATTCTCCGTAGCCCTCTTATCAATATTCTCCGTAGGCTCTTACAGTGTTCTCCGTAGGGCCGCACAGTATTCTCTGTAAATCCGCACAGTCTTCTCCGTAGGACCTCGAAGACTGTATAGTCCTACGGAGATCACTGTGCGGTCCTACGGAGAATACTGTGCGGTCCTACAGAAAATACTGTAAGAGCCTACGGAGAATATTGATAAGGGGCCTACGGAGAATTACCACAAGCTGTTTACAGAATTTTCCGTAGCTTTTTGCCACAGTGTAGTAAACCGGCGAGCTATGCAGCCAATCGTCAAGTCCAACTCTCATGTCACATGAAAGAAAATTAATCACAAAACAGTCGTTGACACTAAGGTAGAACATGCACATAAAAAACTAAGTATTAAAGATGTAGCTTTGCCCCATTTTCATGAAATTCGAAGTTTACAAAGCAACCGCTGTAACAATTGGGGATTATCGTTGTTATTGGATTATCTTCAACTTTCAGAAGAGCTCTTCAGCTTCCACCACTCAAACCCTGCGAAATTGGAAGTGTTCAGGGCATACCCACTCTCCCTGGCGTGACGTTTGTACACTGTGGCAAAAAGGTACGGAAAATTCTGTTAATTTTTTTGCCAGGATTCTTCGTATCCCTCTTATCAATATTCTCCGTAGGGCCGCATAGTATTCTCTGTAAGTCCGCACAGTCTTCTCCGTAGGACCTGGAAGACTGTATAGTCCTACGGAGAATACTGTGGGGTCCTACGGAAAATACTGTAAAAGCCTACGGAGAATATTGATAAGGGGGCTACGGAAAATTACCACAAGCTGTTTACAGAATTTTCCGTAGCTTTTTGCCACAGTGTAAGTCCGAAATTACCCCGTAAAGTAGCATTTTTTTAGTTCTGAGCCCATATAAACCATATACATACTATTTGACCCAGGTGATTGAAAATTTGACACAGTTATGCTCTTAACATGATTGAATCGACAAACAATCCCCTGATTAACTGCCATGAACAGTTTCGGCTTGCCAGTCAAAGTTTTTACGCGAAAAGCGAAATTAGGTAAAAATGGTTAAATACACTAGGGGTACGCGCCGTTTTGTTTGGGCGCGTAGTAGGCGAGCGATGCGTCTGTATTCTTGTAGAAGATGGTGAAGAATATATGCAAAGTAAGGCCAATACAGGGTCAATGTGAAACTCAATTTTAAAAGTTTGGTCACAAATTGGTAAATTTTGGGGAAAGTGAAGGTCTGGGATGAAATTGGAAGTCATTTTCGTGATCAGCACACCAAAAACTGCAGGAAACTATGTAAAACTCGATGTAAAAATTTTGGTCCGAAATTGGTAAATATTTGGAAAAGTAAAGGTCTGAGATGAAATTGGAAGTCATTTTCGTGATCAGCACACCAAAAACTGCAGGAAACTATGTAAAGCTCGATGTAAAAATTTTGGTCCGAAATTGGTAAATATTTGGAAAAGTAAAGGTCAGAGATGAAATTGGAAGTCATTTTCGTGATCAGCACACCAAAAACTGCAGGAAACTATGTGAAACTCGATGTAAAAATTTTGGTCCAAAATTGGTAAATATTTGGAAAAGTAAAGGTCTGGGATGACATTGGAAGTCATTTTCGTGATCAGCACACCAAAAACTGCAGGAAACTATGTGAAACTCGATGTAAAAATTTTGGTCCAAAATTGGTAAATATTTGGAAAAGTAAAGGTCTGGGATGACATTGGAAGTCATTTTTGTGATCAGCACACCAAATACTGCAGAAAGCAATGAAACACCGAGGAAATTTTGGTCGCAAATCATGTAATTCTAGTTGAAAGTATGGGTCTTCAGTTGTTAGGTTTCTTAAGAGCGTTTCCTGTTCATAGTGTCATGCCACGAACCCTGACCCTGTTACTCGGTCGAGTAACATTTAACAGCCAGCATTGAATTGCTTAATACGATTCACAAATACTTCAATTACCATTCGATATCTCCTTGTTACTGAACTTATGAATACGCAATGTTATTAGTAATACCTAAATAGCCTTTCTCCCTTTTAGTTTAAACTAGTGGATTTAACTATATTGATTTATCTGCATTAATTAAAAAGAGACATATTTACAGGCAGGCTGATTTCAACTACTTTACGGAGAAGACCTTCTGTCAGATCCAATGAATCGTGTCATAGAATCCAATGTCGAGGCCACTTATTGCTAAATGCAAGTTTATCTTATTGATAATGATAGTCATGGTGTGTTATTTAATCTTTGAAACAGTTTAGCAAAAGTATTTACCTAACATTCTGAGTAAATTAAAAAAAAAAGCAAACTCAAACCATGACCAACACAAATTACCAGTTGTCGCAGACAATGTATGATTAAGTTAAAAGAATCGTCTCATGAAATCAGATGACCAAGTCAGTGAATCGTCTCATTGAATCTGATGTCAATGTCAAACCTTGAATGCGCTACACTCACTCATCATATGGTTTTCTTTAAGGTTAGTACTATAGTAAACTCACAGCATTGCAATGAAGCCTTTTCCCAGAATCAGTGCCAAGAGTCAGCAAAGACTCTTTATTTTGGCAAGATTAGCATCTGGTTTGAACTCATAGAATGTATTAATATATTTTCTAACTGTTATTGAGCAAAGCAAACAACTGGAAAATATAGTGTCTGAGAATATAAATGGAAATACACTCACAAAGGTTAAAAAGACCAAATCATTCTTGCAATTATCAAACACACTCCACTGACTAAAACATTTCCCCTGTAGCGGGGGAGGGGAGAGGGTGGACGGACGGACGAAACGCGTAATAATTGTCACTTTCATTTTCCGTATTTCACTGAGTTGACTCTCCGGAGGGGTTTCAATCATTCTAAAATATCGAAAAACTATGACCGTACTCACTTCTAAGCCCTTCTGCTCTTTAGTTTGTTTTATTTGCCAATGTTTTGCCAGGTCCCGTATTTGAGAGTCGCGGCCGCAAGTATGAAAAATTGCTACGAGCCGCCAACCACTGCCAACCTAACCACGCTAAGAACCTAATTCAAAAAGATGTTTTGAATATTTCAAACAATAGTAATCGTGAATATAAGATAAACTCCCCCTGGGGGAGATTTAGGAGCCTTCCGGTGCGAAATTTTGAAACTATTTGTGCGGTAGTTGCTGAGAAACGTGAGTGAGTTACGGACACACAGACAGACAGACGCACGACCAGTCACTTTTTGGTACCCCCAAACACGGCATGGGCTCGCTATCGCTCGCCAAAAAGCCACTATTTCTCCTGGAGTTTGCCCCTGAAATGGCCTCCGGGTGATTGATCAGATGGTTTTAAGTGTGGCCGATGCGATGCGCGCAACGGGACAAGCCTCCAAGTTGGTCGTTAGATGGGAGCATCATCGCAATGCTTCCGGGCAGAGTTGTCCGAAATTACCCCGTTTCACGGTACGAACGAGGGCCCAACCGCTGCGCAGACGCACAATGCAACATGCTCGACGAGCACGCCGCGGCATGGCGGGGCGTCCACCCAGGGCCGCCGGCCGGTGTATGATGCACCTGCGCCAGCTGTGCGCCGGTACGGCCCGCCTCCGCCGTCGGGAAGCCATGGCCAGGAATGGTTCCCAGATCTGTATATCAAGGTAGGTTTACGCCAGACCGCGTCTTGTCGTAACAGGCTTCGCGATGTCTCGCTGCCTGTTCCTCCAATCCGCGCCTGGCGTACCTACCTTGGCCTGCGGTGCTAGCCTGCCTTCGCCCCCCAGACCCCCCTTCATTCTGGATAGAGTTGCTTCATCTACTGATAACACGATCTTGACCCTTGTAACTTTTTAACTTGTCGAGGGTCGAGGATGGGGGCTCCGCCCCCCAGACCCTCTGTCTTCAAGACAGAAGTGATCTGCCTGCAGAAAACTCGATTTTTCGCCGTTTTTTAGGTGTTTTTCGGCTAGTGAAATTTCGCGTGTGCCGAGCCAAGAACATACCTAATGAGCCTGCAAAATCTCAGCCAGATCGGCTGAGCCGTTCAGGAGGAGTAGTGCACACACACACACAGACAGACAAAACTTTTCAACCGCACTGGAGTAACGGGCTTCGCTTTCGCTCAGCCAAAAAAGGCTGATTGCTTACAGAGACACATCTCCGTAATGAAAACAGCATTATGAAACATAAATATACTAGGGGTACGCGCCGTTTAGTCTGGGCGCGTAGTGTGGCTGAGCGATGCGAATTGACATGGTTTGTGCACTTTGGACTTTGCTTGAGAAGACGAAATGTGATCGTAAGGACTCATTGAGTGAACTTTAGACCAGGGGTACAAATGGAAGGATTTTCGTTCTCAAAACACCAAAAACTGCGGGGGATCAATGCCAAACTCAATTTAAAAATTTTGGCCCAAAAATTTGGGTTTAAAAATTGGGTTAAATGTGAGTCGGGGAAAAGTTTGAAGGAAATTTTTTGAGTTCAGCACACCAAAAACTGCAGGAAACAATATAAAACTCGACTTGAAAATTTTGGTCCAAAATGACCTAATTTGGGATGAAAATATAAGTCTGGAGTCGAAATGAGAGTGATTTTCGTTATCAGCACACCAAAAACTGCTGGGATAAATGTCAAACTCGTTTTAAAAAATTTTTGGGCCCAAAAATTGGTCAAAATTCGGGTAAGTGTGAGTCTGGGAAAATTTTGGAAGTCATTTTTGAGTTCAGCACCCCAAAAAACTGCAGGAAACAATATAAGACTCGACTTGAAAATTTTGGTCCAAAATGACCTCGTTTCGGATGAAAATATAAGTCTGATGTCAAAATGGAAGTGATTTTTGCTATCAGCACTCAAAAAACTGCAAGAATCAAGGGCAATTAAATTTAAAAAATAAGACCCAAAATGGGTTTAAAATTTTTGGGTCTGGGGACTATTTAAAAGTCAATATTGAAGTCAGCGCACTGAAACTGCAGGGAAACGCACGACTCTCAAATTAGAAAGTTTCGCCCCAAATTGCGTAGCTCTAGGTGAAAGTGTAGGTTTGGCATTGAAATAAATGTAGCTTTTTGACTAGTACACTGAAAAAAACTACAAACAACTATCTGACTCAAAATTTTTGTACATTCCTACACTGTCTTCATGAAGCACCCTCTGTCATCACCAATTCCCTGATGCCACACCAAAGTGAATCCCTCAGTCGAGTAACATTCAATTGCCAGCATTGAATCGCTTAATTGGTTACTCGTATGATTGGGTCACTATTCGATATCTCTTTTTTTTTAACTAATGAATTCTCAATTTTTTAAGTAATATCCATGAAACATTTTGTCATTCTTTCATTTTTGAACCAGTGAATAAAACAATATTGATTGGCATACGTTATCACAGTTAATATTAAGAGAGTCAGTTTAGGGTAGGCTGATCTGAACCAGTTAACGGGGACCAATTATTGTCAAATCCAGTGATTCGTCATATAGGTCCAAAGCCAAGGCTACCCAAGGCTTAATGAACCGACACAATTTATCTTACTCAGGTATGCAATACTGAGTAGTACCAGTTATATTAACTTCAGTGAAGTGAAAGGAATCGTCTCATAAATCCATTCACTAATTCACTCACCGCTCAAAACCCGAGTCGTCTCTTTGAACCCCAAAATCAATTCAAACTCTATTAGGATTAAATATACACAACCATACATTGATTCTTTTAATAAACACATGTTAGTACTTTTGCACTCTTGTCAGCTTGCAGCATTGCAATAGAATGTATTTCTCGAGTCCAAACTAAGTATGCCTGCTAATTTCAACACAAGTTATTTATGCATTTCCCTGATTTCCTCTACTATGAAAATTTAAAAAGAGGATGACACTATAGAAAATGAAACAAGTAGACGCCCACAATACAAAAGGTCAAAATAAAAACATTCTTTTTACACTGCTCTGTCAAAGTGCACTGACCTGAAGAAGATTCCCCTCGAAAGGGGGAGGGGGGAGAGGGGAACGAAACACGTAAATCATTTTCACTGCCATTCTCCATATTTCGCTGTGTTGATACTCTAAAAGGGTTTTAATCATTCTAGAATGTGGAAAAACTATGGCCGATCTCATTTCCAAACCCTTCTGCTCGTTATTTTGTTTTATTTGCTTATTTGCTTCTGTCCCGTATTTGAGAGCCGCGGCCGCAGGTATGAGAAATTCGTGAGTGCTGAGTGCTGCCAACCTAACCATGCTAATAACCTGATTCAAAAGTATGTTTTGAATATTTCAAACGATACTAAACAACGATTTGAAACAAACTCGTGTTGGGGGGCACTAAGGCGACGTTAAATACGAAATCTTGAAACTATAGCCACTGTAGTTGCTGAGAATCGTTGGTGAGTACAAACACACAGACAGACAGACTCACGACCAGTCACTTTTCAGCGCGCCCAAACACGGCAAGGGCTTCGCTATCGCTCAGCCAATTAACTACATGTACGAGTCTCAGTCTTCTTCATCTAGGCAACCTGCTGACTCTTCTGGCAACCAGCGCATTTAACAACAAGGTAGGTTTACGCCAGACCGCGTCTTGTCGTAACAGGCTTCGCGATGTCTCGCTGCCTGTTCCTCCAATCCACGCCTGGCGTACCTACCTTGGCCTGCGGCGCTAGCCTGCCTGCGGCAGGCAATGGCTTATCCGTTGTCGGTTATTTTTTAACTTGTTGAATGCTGGGGGGCTCCGCCCCCCAGACCCCCCTACATTCTAAATAGAGTTGTTTTATCTACAGATAACACGATCTTGACCCTTGTCACTTTTTAACTTGTCGAGGCTGGGGGGCTCCGCCCCCCAGACCCCCCTTTCTCCAAGACAGAAGTGCTCTGCAAACTGAAGTGTGTACATAGTACACTCTTATTTACAGCATACATGCTAGGCACACGCTAAAATAGAGTGTGCCTGGCATGTACACGCTAAATAAGTGTGTACCTTGCAAGTACACGCTAAAATGCAGTCGATTAGTCCTATCTAAAAGCATGGGCTAGTTTAAGTGTACTCTCCAGGTACACTCTTATTTAGCGTGTACATGCAATGTACACTCTATTTTAGCGTGTGCCTAGCAAGTATGCTGTAACTAAGAGTGTACTTGGAAGTATGCTCCAATAAGAGTGTACTATGTACACACTTCAATTTGCAGAGTGGTCTATCTGCAGAAAACTCTATTTTTCGCCGTTTTTAGGTGTTTTTCGCCTATAAAAACTGAACCAGTTGAGCTAGGATGGTGAAATTTCGCGTGTGCCGAGCCAAGGACATACCCAAGAAGTGTGCAAAATCTCACCGAGATCGGCCGAGCCGTTCAGGAGGAGTAGTGCGGACAGACAGACCGACAGACAGACAGACAGACAGACAAAACTTTTCAACCCCACTGGAGTAACAGGCTTCGCTATCGCTCAGCCAATAACAACTTTAAGGTCAGAAAACTCATGTCCAGCATTGCCTACTGCCCTCTCACAGTTAACAAAATAATGGTGGGTCCGGATATTCAGTTTTGAAGGAACTGATCACGTCCAGAGTTTGCCTAGGTGCCTTTCCTCTTCCCGGCCTGAACACGGAGTAATTCTGACAAGAGACACGTAATAAGTTCGTATTAGAGACTGTCCTGTTGCCAGTCAATCTTTAATGAAAAGTATGGTGATAATAATGTACTTACCGGAAGGGAACCTTCTTCGACTAGAAAAGAATGGTGTTCGGCTCTCTGTTCCTCTTTGGATTCCATCCTTTTTGGCTGAGCGATAGCGAAACCTCTCAACGCGTTCGTTTTGGAGTCCCAGAACAATCTCTACGTTTTGATTCGACACTTATGAGTTTTAGATAATCATTCTCTAATATGTTTGGAACAAAACCTTCAAACTGTTGTTTGAGTTGGATGTCTCTTGCGAGAACAACAAGATAAAGGAGCGGCGAATGCAGAAACGGCCGAAATGGAGATCGGTCTCTGTTCGAGCGACCCAAAGGAGATCGGTCTTTGTTCGAGCGACCCAAAAGACATCGGTCTTTGTTCATAGGACCCATCGAGTTTAGCTTCTGTCGAATTTGACCTGGGTCCGCGAGTTGGGTCTGTCTGGCACACTGGAAGGGCATCGCGGCGGCCGGCCTGCCGGCAACGGAGCCCTGGCGCGTTCGAGTCATTTGACTTGTCTGTTTGCTCTCTCGTGCGCCGTAACTGCACATCGCGGAAATAGCGTTCTGAATTTTAGTGCAAACTGCATCTTGCTGCGTGCCTGCCTCGCGTCGCCATACGTTGGGCCCGCCTGAGCTACGAGTTAGGCCGGCCTTGCTAATATTTAATGCTGTGAATCTAATTACTCTTGTTTTTCTGTTTCTTTTGTCTGCATAGTGGGGGTAATGAAACAGAAAAACCCTATAGAAGGTTGCAAATTGGGTTACAAGCAAGCCACTTTGCACACATCTTCTATTGACCCAAATGGTCGATTTGGCCCGAAGCACACGTCAAAATTTCTCTTAGGACTCAAATGCGGGGGCGTTAAAGGTTAAAAGTGTTCAAAATTTTCGAAGTTTCAATTTTGACAGTTAAAATCGTGCGACGAGTGGTTTCCGCATAATTCGAGGTCGGGGAATTCATTGGCGATGTCAGAACAACGATGAGGTCGCCGGAAGTCCCGGAAATGGCCGCCATTTTGGATAATGGCGGCCAAATTCTTCTGATTTCGAACGGCTCCGCAACCAGTCGTGTTGGGTGTCGTTCTGATAGTTACAGGGGTCTCTGAAGGCCACTGTGAGAGTATTTAGCAGAGCAATACAGAAAAACAGCTTCTCAGCTGTGAAAAATGAATCTGAACGATGCAGTGCTTTCCAGGATAAAGTGAAGGAAACGCAGTTTCTCTGCTTTGGTAAATTAAACATGTTTGATGCGCTGAAATGACGTCTGTTTAAATGTAAATTTACTCGCAGTTTAGGTCCAAAATTAATTTGTAACTGTCATAGCTCGATCTCAAAATCTTGAAAGTATGTGATGAAATCAAGATAGCAAACTACGTCAAGAAGAACCCAATACGAGAAGTAGGGTGCGTCGATATGCGCGACTTTTCAGATGCAACTTTTGGATAGCACTCAAAAGTTTCGTTTTTTTGTGCTGATTCCATAAATGACCTCGGTTTTGCGATAGGACAACTCCTTCATGACCCTACCGGGCGTTTTCTGCCAAAAAGCGGATTTTTTGTACTTTTTCTTGTTTTTTGGTTCCACATTCCATCCTAAACTGTCGGGGCGGCTGTTGCACGGTCGGATGGTCACCGCCTACACTAAATACAAGTTTTGCAGCTTGGCTGGACCACCGTACACCTCACATATGTGTCCCAGAGCTCAATTTTCATACTTTTTTAACCACAATTTTTTAATTTTTCCCCCTTTTTTCAGCTTTTATCGAGGATTGTACAGACCAAGTCTGTCTATACCATGACCAGGGGTTTGTATAAAGGAGTGTAGGGGCACATAAAACGCAAGGCAGTCGGTGGAGGGGGGGCGGGGGAGGGAGGGGGAGGAGGGAGGGAGGGGAGGTAGTGGAGAAAAATTTCCCCCAAAAGGGCCCCAAAATCAGCTGCTCTTGCCGAGCGCCACTGTGTAATGAAAGGTCGGAAAGGGGGGACAAAATATTTTATCGTTCTAACTGACTAGACTTAATATAGAAAGAGTATTCTAGTGAAAAAAGTGCCACGGGCCCATCCATGCGACACAGGGACGTCATTATAAAAAAAGGGAAGGGTAAAAACGCCAAATTTTGAGATCTTGACGCCCATGGCCTCTGCTGGTTGATGAATCCGGGGGCTTTTCTCGACGCCTACTGGTTGAGGGGTAACAGGACCACACGTGAAACATGAGGGTCATTGAGCCAGGTGGGAACTCGAGATTTTTGGCCTCAAAGTACCCCTTTTCCAAAAAACAAAAAAAAATCCACCAAAAATGCTGTGTTTTGACAAATCCGAGCCCCTGGCTTCGGCTCTGCGGCAAACCCACAACTTTTATCGACGTCAACTCGTAAAGGGGTTGAAAAGTGTGTACTTTGAGGCCAAATATCTCGAGTTCCCACGTGGCTCAATGACCCTCATGTTATCACGTGTGGTCCTGTTACCCCTCAACCAGTAGGCGTCGAGAAAAGCCGCGGATTCATCAACCAGCAGAGGCCATGGGCGTCAAGATCTCAAAATTCGGCGTTTTTACCACTTCTTTTTCTATAATGACGTCCCTGTGTCGCATGGATGGTCCCGTGGCACTTTTTTCACTAGAATACGTCTTTCTATATTAAGTCTAGTCAGTTAGAACGATAAAATATTTTGTCCCACTTTCCGACCTTTCATTACACAGTGGCGCTCGGCAAGAGCAGCTGATTTGGGCCGTTTTGGGGAATTTGTCTCCACTACCTCCCCTCCCTCCCTCCTCCCCCTCCCTACCCTAAGGTCATATGGAAAATAGGTCTGCGCAACCGAGATGCATGCTGGGAGACCGGGCAGACCTATCTTCCATATGACCTTACCCTACCCAGCCCCCGTCCACCGACTGCCTTGCGTTCTATGTGCCCCTACACTCCTTTATACAACCTCTGGTCATGGTATAGACAGACTTGGTCTGTACAATCCTCGATAAAAGCTGAAAAAAGGGGGAAAAATTAAAAAAAATTTTGGTTAAAAAAAATATAAAAAATTTAGCTCTGGGACACATATGTGAGGTGTACGGTGGTCCAGCCAAGCTGCAAAATTGTATTTAGTGTAGGCGGTGACCATCCGACCGTGCAACAGCCGCCCCGACAGTTTTGGGTGGAATGTGGAACCAAAAAAAAAAAGAAAAAGTACAAAAAAATCCGCTTTTTGGCAGAAAAAAGCCCCGGGAGGGTCATGAAGGAGTTGTCCTATCGCAAAACCGAGGTCATTTATGGAATCAGCACAAAAAAACGAAACTTTTGAGTGCTATCCAAAAATTGCATCTGAAAAGTCGTGCATATCGACGCACCCTAACGAGAAGTGAGTGAAGGACAATGACCTTGCAACACTGTTAAAAAAGGTGCTGTAAATTAACAGCACTTATGCTGTTAAGTTTGATAGCAACACGACTTGCTTTTTTACAAGCATGTTGTAGCCCTCAGTGCTGTTTTTTGACAGTTCGATTGTAATAAAACATTACTTCTTTGGAGTCTTCGACGATTTTTTCCCAACATTTGTGTTGATTTCATCGTGCTGTTAATAAAAAAGACCCTTGTAACCTGACAACAAAAATTTTTTAAGATTGCAAAAGGCTGTTTCTACACATGAAACCTGTTCAACGACAACACAACTGTTTTGAATAAAGATAACATTATTTTTAAAAGACAAGGAAGTTGTTATGAAACGAAAGTGCGTTTTGGGGTGGGTTTCCCCTTTAGATACAAAAAAAATACGGGTTTTTATTTTAAGGGGGGGCTCGGGGAAACTTTTAAGTAGGCTTCAAAATAAACCCCGGAAATTGCAACTTTGCTTAATTATGAGGTTCATTATGGTGAGTTCCCATAACAGAATTCAATCCAAAATGTTGAACGGTCTCTGAGAAAAGTGGCTTTTTAGTGTTTTTTGGAGCGTTGGGGAAAAATCTTCCTGCGTCTTTCATTGGGACGGAAAGTCTTGAAAATTTTTTTGGGTTATCCTAAAGATGTATTGAAGATATTTTAGTGACGGAATTTTCAAATTCAACTTCTGACCTGAGATCTGAGTTTTAAAATTTTAACATTAAAAAAAATTGATTTTTTTTCCATTTTTCACACTTTTAGGTGTGTTTTAAAAAAAGTAGGGGTGATATCAAGATTCCGTCACTAAAATTTGTCGACAAGTCATCAATGAATAGATTCCATGCAAGACGGCTCATGTAGGTGTCAACCAGGAACGCAGGAAGTCTTTCTACGACAAAATTTTTTGACGACTGAGCAAAGCTGAGAAGTTGAGCGTAGAAGCCAACGACAACTGATCTCAATGTTATTTCCTTCCAAATGATAAAGAAACTACCCAATTAGCTTAAAGGTGTTCAACCTGTTGAATCTGAAACCTTCTATACACATTTTTATCTATTAACTTTAAAAATACTATTTTTTGGAATTTTGGCGATTTTTTCACCAGGGTCCCCCCTTAACACCATTACTGTAGATGATTGTGTTGTAATATTACAGTGGATTTTTAACAGTGAAGTTCTATTGCGTGCTTGGCACACTTCTGTGCCGATGATCTTCGAAGGACAGTTCCATGGGTATGAAGCAAAAAATTTGCTTCGCTTCAAAAAGGACCTTACATCTGAAACCAGATAGCCGTAACTTGCCTCTATTAGGTATCATAACGTTATTGTAAGCAGTAAGCAGCCCCAAACGGGGCTCAGGTCGGGGCTCAATCCGGGCTCTGAAAATTGGGGCTTGGGTCGGGGCTCAAGTTGGGGCTCAACCCGGGCTCAGGTTGGGGCTCAGGTCGGGGCTCAGACCATCGGGGCTCAAACGGGACGGGGCTCATGTCCTGTATGCCGTTTTGAAACTTCTGACTGGGAAGTTCCCAAGGCTACTTGTGTCAAAATTGTAGCGTTCTAGCTCTTAAACTCGAGATTTGGGGTCACTTTGAAAAAGTATCCCCTTTATTTTTTCCGTCAGTGTAGATTGATATGTAAGTCGGGTTGTGGTCGACCCTTTTCCACTTATGCAATGTATCAACATTTATCACGTTGCTCTGTTGGTTGTATTCCTACCAGTGATAATTCAGAGTCAGATGAGACCAAAGTTAGTTGTGATATTGCTCACACGGTAAAAACGGTTCCTGGTTTTCCCAGGAGCCCTATGGCAAATACATAGGCGATTTCCAGGGGGCTCCTGTGAAAACCAGGAACCGGTTTTACCGTGCAGGCTTCCTCTGGTGACAGTGAACTTGATGGTGAGGTACAAGGTTCTGAAGAAAGCAAACTTGATGGTGGGGCTCGAAGTTCTGAAGGAAGCAATGTTTTTTGTAAAGCAGCGTTTGCAGGCACTATCAAATCCTTTCATGACGAGTCTGTGGCAGAAAATCCAGTCTACACGGCAAAAACGGAACCTGGTTTTCCCTGGAAGCCCATGGTAGAGACATATGTGATTTCCAGGCAGTTCCTGGGTAAACCAGGGTCCGTTTTCACCGTGTACCAAGGAACCACATTCAAGGTTTTGCTGAAGATGTCGTGTGTCTTGTTACTAAATGTTGTGATTATCTTGACCTACAGGTTGTGCTAACTCTAAATGCTCTTAGTGCAACTACAAAAAACTTAAATGAGATCTCGAAGAGTTTTGACCTTGTGAAAAACTGCCTGTTACATTTATCCACTGACTATAAACTCAACTTGTATTTTGCCAGATGTGGATATTTAATTCTTCCTGTGCCGCATGAGGTTGGCTTTACAAATGAATCAAAATGTACCAGACGTGGACACTAAAAAAAAAAAAACTAATCCATCATGTTCACATAGGGCCAGCGTTGGGAGGCGACTTATGATATCGGCTTTTTGACTGTTCTTAAAATGTTCGTTTTTTAACGCTGATTCCAAGTATGTTTCGGATTTTGCGATCAGACGTAGGCTTCATCACCTTACCAGCCGTTTCATGTCAAAAAGCGGCAAAAATCGCATGTTTAGCGTTTTTATTTGTTTTTTCTTCCTGAAAAGCTTCCATTGGCGGTTTGGGGCCTCGTTCGCCAACACTAATGAGTCAAATAATGCCCACTTAGAACCTAAGTGAGCCTGAAGGGGCTCACTTGGGCTCACGCCCAGGCCTCAAACAATACAATTTTTAAGGAAAATGTTGCTGTTTTTTTTTTAACTCTTTCGTACTCTACTGACCGCCAGAGACCTCCCCAAGGTGACCAATGTGCAGGGTTGCCAGATGCCTGGTACAGAAAGTCGCCGCTAGATGGCGCGCGTTGAGCCCAAATGTCGCCGCCTTTGCAGAAACTGCATGGATCCCAAATACCGCGGCTTGCGCTTGAATATAGCCCAATTTAGCGACTTTTGATGAAGGAATGCATGTAAAAAGGCAATTTTTGCAGAAAATGATGCTTTCATTTACCTTTGAGGACTAGTTCAATTAGACTCGATACAAATCCAATGTACCGTTAGATGACGTTAGTTGGCCCTTTTTGGCGCTCTGTAGGGATTGTTAGCGAATGTGCAGGTCTTGGCTCGGCAAGCAAGATTTCTTTACCTACCCAGGGCCCACCACGAGGAGGTGCCCGTCGCTAGACCAGCTCTTATTTTGCCAAAGTGAGAATTCCGCTGGGTTCCCCGACTCAAAATGACCGAAATGGTGAGAAAACTCTGAATTTGAAAGCCCAAGGTCGTCAGTGCTATATTTGGAATGAACCCATACTATCACGTAGAAGAAAACCAAACGAGTATCATCTGCTTTCATTTACGTTCGTTGAATGAGATTTTTATCGCCAAGCCCGAGAGGGCGGGCGGGGCTCGACGTGCAGTTACCTCCTCGTGGTGGGCCCTGGGTAGGTAGTACAGCAATCTTGCTTGCACTGTTAAAAAAATTCTGAAAATTCAGACCGAAAGTGTCAGACTTGTCTGTCTGAATCTCATTTTCGGACTAGAGTCCGAATATTTGGACCGCAGGTCTAAAAATACGGACCTTGTGGTCTGAAAAAAATTTCAGACGCGGCGGTCTGAAAATTCAGGCTGGACAAGGTTTAATAATTTGCCCCGCGAGTCTGAAAGTAGAATTCAGCGCCCGGTCTTAATTTTCTGCCCGACTCGTCTGACTCTCGCCCTGTCTTACTACATACGCTGCCTTAATCGGACTGCCCCGAAGGTAGCACCTTGCGCCCCAGAGTAGCCCTCTTTATAGCGCTCTGGGAGCACCTTGACCAGCCAAGCTAGTAGGCCCGAAAGCGATCTAGTTTGTCTCGGACTTGTTCGGCTGAGTCCGTTCGGCACCGAACAGGGCCGAGCACCGAGCCGAGCCCAGTGTGGCGGACTCAGGACTGTCCCCGCCGGTGCATTCTCGGAAAGTCCGGCGAGGCAGGGCCGGCTGGAGGCGCCCTCTGATTGGCTCGGCAAGGAGGGGAGCGCTAATCCGTCGGCAACTCGGAATGTTTTGGCCGACCTGGTGCCCTGCACGCAAAACGTCAGTCTCCAGCAGTCTTCCAAGGTACACACATCGCGTTTTACTTGCGTCAGGTCCACTCGCTCGGCGCGCTGAAGTAATGTCGACGGAAAGAAGTGCATTTTAGTTCGAAGTGTTTTCTGCTGATGACCGTTCTTGACGCTGTGGTGACTGCGCTCGCTGTACGCATCTCCCGAAACTGAAGGGGCGGGCGGTGAGAGGGCGAGAGGTGTTCTAACTTATTCGCCTCTCCCCGTTTACACTCGTCCCCAAAGTGCCTTCATCAGATATTACTTCAAACTTCTGGTTGGACGAATCTTATACGATTACTTCGTGGGTACCAGTGCGTGTTGGATGTGTGCTTGCCAAAGTGAGTTAATTGTTACAACCAAGGTGAGTTGATTTTGTGATGATACGCAACGAAATTTATGGTCATAATGACTAAAGTGACCAAAGTGACTTTATAACTTTTTTTAAAAAATACTTGTCCAGATATCTCAATTCCTGGATAAAAGTTCCTTTCCATTGCATTAACTCATGCACTAAGAGTTGTGCACCACCTTATTGTAGTTTCCGACTTATGGATGTTCACGTTAACATTTAGTCGTTTCTCTCAAATTCTCCTCACGACAAAGGATTAGCTACCCAGTCTTTGTATTCTTGTTATTATATATATTTTAGCAAAGGAAAAAGATAGTGTTGCTTTTTAAAAAAATATCTCCCTTAATCTTGTTGAAAAAACAAAAACCAATAAGAAGGCAAAATCTTTCAACTTTGAAGAAAAATAAAAATGGGCCTGGTAAGCTAGTTTTTACAGCCTATTCTAGACTTATATTTTCAAATTTGACAACGCTATCTTTTTCATATGCAAAAATAGATATAATTGCCAGACTCTGAAGACTGGGTAGCTAATCCTTAGGGATAGTGAGTTTGACTTTTTAAAACCCCAAATTATGCGCCGAAAATCGGTCATATTATGCGCGACTATGCGGACAAAATCGCGCATATTATGCGCCATTCATGCGGCTTAAAATCTCAAATTATGCGTTTTTATGTGCCGAAAAGCTTTTTCCCCTTGTGACGACACACGATCCAGGCCAAATTCACCTTAAGTGCATTGGAAATGCTTGAAACTGTGGGTTTGAGGACAAGGGCAAAATAAAACATTGAAGTGGTTATAAACACATAGTGAAACATGTATTCCATGTTAAATATTAAATATGACATTGTATCATCAGACATTGAGATCATAAATCACATGAAAATATAAAAATTATTAATAGTAAGTAAGTATAAAATAAAAATTAGCACACAAAACATTGTTTCCATGACAAGAAAAGAATGACCAGAAAACATTTCGCCAGAACCAATTCAAATTACAGGGAGGGATGAGCCACTCACAGTTAGACAGGATCATCGGGATCAGCATAGAAAGCATTATCATCACCACCAAACCTGCCGCCGGTGTCAATATTCTCTCCACCTATACCACTGCTATAATTATTATTTAAATCGTCCCCAAAATAAAGACACATCATAACTTCTGTGTTGCTTGTAGTGAGTCTAGTTCGTTTGGGAGATAAAATATCTCCATAAGCAGAAAATCCTCTCTCACAGTCAACATTGGCAACAGGGATGTACAAAGCAGCAAAACACAAAGCCACAAAATCTGGATGGTTTTCCCTCATTGCCTCTAATGCTTTAACTGTTGGGTCAATCTCACGAGAGAGTCCAGAAGCTACTATTTCTTTGACATTGTCTGACAGCAACCCATGTAGAACAATGAAATTCTCATCAGGAATAGCATTTAACAAAGGAATAGTTTTCTTGGCCTCAAGAAGTCTCTCTCTACTTACAGAACCCATGACAATTTTGGATGAATCAAACAACTTTTGAGAGGCAGTAAAAAATTTGTGACCAGCATCACCCTCTATCAACTCACAAAACAGCCCATCACACTTCACACTCACAGACCTTACTCTTTCAAGGAAATTCTTACACTTAGAACTAGAGAGTGAACTTAGACTATTCTTGGTTTTTGAGTACAACTGAGATTTTACATCACTAGTGGATTTCAAGACATTGAACACTTTCTTCACTTCATTTATACTGGAATATAGTTTATGAGAGAAGGCTACCTTGGAAGCCTCTAGCTTCAACAGCAAATTTGTCACAGGAGTACAATAGTCAACAGTGAAAATAGCCTCAGCTTTAATAATATTAACATCTTCAGTTGTCAGTTTCTTAAAATAGTTAACAGCCTGGACTGATTCTGAATCAGGAATTTTTTTAGCATATGCTACAACATCATCCACATATTCTGATAAATACTCAACAGCATTTCTCCAAGATCCCCATCGAGTCATCACAGGAAGTGGAAAAAGCTTGGGCTCTTTGGCTTTGGAAAATGCATATTTATCAGTCAAAAATTTCAAATACCTATGCTTTCTTTTCCTTGTGTTCTTAAACAATTTCTTAGTTTTAGCAACACACTCATTCAATCTTGTCAACTTGTCACTGAAGACTTTGGCAACTTTATCCAGTTTGTGAGACCAGCACTGAATGTGGACCATATTAGAAAGTCCCAGTTCTCGTAGAAGTCTAGCACACAAATTCATGTATGCAGCGCTGTCACTTATCAAAGCAACCACATTGTCATGGGCAACATTGAAGTCAACAAGAGTCTGAAACAAAACCATAAGGCCTAGGTACAGTTGATAGTTCATAAAAAGAATAGAATGTATCAGAGAAAATCGTAACAAATACTCACATGAAGGATCGCTTTAGATGCTTCATCTCCAGTACAGGCATTTAAAACTTTCACAGCAGCCACAATCAAGAGAGGGTCAGGGTGTGAACTGTCAGGTAGAATTAGAAGCAGTATAATCATAGCAGCTTCCCCAGCTTAAAAATCCACTTGCTACTTTCTAGGTGGAAAACGTAAGGTGGAAATGGGTCAGGTGGAAATGGCTGGGTGGAAACAGTTTACAAGGTGATAATTGGTTACTTTTACAAGGTGGCCCTTCCATCCCAGGTGGAAATTGTATTTTCCACGTTGCAGTGGATTCCACCTGGGTGGAACATGGATTCCACTTGGGTGGAATGAAATTCCAGGCGGAATATGAAAGATGTGTTTGAGTCCATCAGTCAGCCCTCGGTACGTCGCCACTCAAGAGGAGAATGATCCTTCCACCCTAACTTTTCACGCTACACCCATTTCCGCTCATAGATTTAAGATAGCTATGAAGGTTAACATATTAGTGAGGAAATCTGAAAATGGCTCGGAGACTTCAACGCACGGGCAATAACAATACCAGGTGGAAGATTCTAATTTCCACTCGGAAATTTTGCCCAGGTGGAAGAATTATTTCCACCTAGTAAAGCTGGGGTGGAAATTTGCGACTACCACATGGAAACCTTGTCAAGGTGGAACAGATCGTTTTCCACCCAGATAAGTCGGGGCGGAAATCTACAAAGCCCACGTGGAAAGGCGTCATCCACGTGGAATTACCTTCTTCTCAAGGTGGAATCGCCACTTTCTAGGTGGAATGCGCTGTTTCCACCTCGACTTCATGAGTGGATTTTTAAGCTGGGTCTCCTTTTCTATTTGTAGTTTCGTCAGTCAGGACCACTACTTTTCTCCCTTTCAGTGTTTCCTTAAGTTCTTCATCATAATCTGCTTTGATTTTGGGGAGATAATGACTTCTGAGCCATGCAGATCCCGGCAAATCACCACTTCCTGTCAACAGAAGACAAAAATAAAGAACTGAGACCACCAGACTATTTAGAGGTTATGTTCGCACTAAGAACTTTTTATATAACACGACACATACTATCTCCTTCCTAGCATTGAATGAAAATAAGTACACAGGGGCACGGTCTTACCTGGCATGTAATTTTTAAGCCATTTACGCATTTCAGGATGATCTAACTTGTGAAGTGGAATGTTGGCTTTAACGAAAGCATGTACTGTGGACTTCACAAACACTTCTCTGTCAATTTTAGCTTTTTTAGCACGCTCAAAACTGTCAGCCACTGACGCCTGCCGCTTGTTGGCACGATCTTGCTTGTCCTTTTCCTTTTTCTGTTTGTGAGCATTCGAGTCACAGTGAAGGTCCACAACACTTTTTCGCTCCCAGGCCACTCGACAATCACAGACGCGGCACATCATGATTTTGTTGGCCCGATCAAACACATACATGCTTTCACTTTTGTATTCATCAGCGCGTGATGATACTGTCACTTTTTTTTGTCTAGATTTTCCCATTTTCACTTGTTGATGACGCCCACACCACACACAAAAACACCGAACCTTCGCGTGCACGCTTCTCGACGCTTCGGACGCCGACACACACACACACCTCCCCCCACCACTACCGCGGCACCCTCGGCCCGCCGCTTGGCCGTTCGCGTCGTTTCGAGAAGGCACTGACTGCGCCGCGCGCGTAAATTCAAATGCATATCCCAAACCAGCTTGGAAATAGCGTCGAAAAGACGAAAAAAGACGACTTGAGGTGATTTTGGCCTGGATTATACGCCCATTATGCGATTTATTGGTTATGCTGCGAATAGGGTCGAATTATGCGACATTATGCGACAAAATAATGGACTCCCAGAGTCATGGGGACCCCCAAACATGTGTTAGAAAGTAATTTCGTACACTTCCTGAAAATTATGCGATTATGCGCAAAGCATAAACTCACTATCCCTACTAATCCTTTGTCGTGAGAAGAATTTGGAGGAAACGACCAAAAGTTTACGTGAACCTCCATAACTCAGAAACTAGTTAGAGTTGGAGTCCCCAACTTTGAGTATAAATTTATCTAATAGTGGTGTAATTTTGACCACAAAATGAACTTCCTGTGACAAATTATTTCTAGGACATGCAAGTTTCACTTGACAGTATCCTTAAGGTTACAAAAGTGACTTTCACTAGCAATTTTCATCCTTCTTATAGCATTGGTTGGACGTATCAAGCACAGTGGTGGGAAGGCGCTTATGACTGAACCTGCAAGTCCAGAATTAGCTGTGAAGGAATTTATTAAGGTGAATATTTTGATCTGTAGCCATTTTTCTCACTGTGCTTATTCACCCTGCCTTAGTTATATTTTGTCGATGTTTCAGACTGTTGAACAAGATGATGAAAAGTTCCAAGGCCCTTCAAAGGATGCCGATGAAGAGTTAGCAGAAATCCTGAAGAAAATGGATATTAAAGATGACACCGAGGAGGTATACTTGTAATTCTACTTTTTCTTGCCCGCACAGCGCACAAAGAGGGAGGCGAGGATTATGGGAGTGAACTGCTGCGAGAGCAAATTCAGACCAGTAAGCCCTTTTTAGCAGATGATACCTTTACAAAAACATACCTAAA
Organism: Thrips palmi; assembly: GCF_012932325.1. Taxonomy (NCBI): domain Eukaryota; kingdom Metazoa; phylum Arthropoda; class Insecta; order Thysanoptera; family Thripidae; genus Thrips; species Thrips palmi. The sequence goes on from NW_023144634.1 coordinate 776,363, forward strand.
ACTACAAGACACATAAAGGTGTCAGCTAGCATTTACTCGAGAGTCCAAAAACCAAGTGCGTATCCTAACAATATAATAGGGGCTGGCTGCCGGGGCGGGCTGATGAGTCTGTCGCTGCGGCGCAGCCTGCGCGGAATTCGACAATGGCACCCCCTCCTCGCGCGCGACGGCCTGCGCGCAGCATTGACAATCTCTCCCCGCTACAGCGCAGAGGGGGCCAACGGGCACGGCGCGGCCAAGCCCTAGTCTCATGGCGCGGCGGTGCAGGCCACGGCACAAAGGACTCAGTTTTTAAATATTATCTTTGGAATGAGCCCATACTACCCCGTAGAAGAAAACCAAACGAGTATCATCTGCTTTCATTAACGTTCGTTGAATGAGATTTTTTAAGAAATAAGACATCTCAATTTTAAGCTCACCAAATTCCTAAATTTCAGAGTCCAGCGGTCTTAATACCAATTCAGACTTGAGGTCTTAATACATATTCAGAGTTGAGGTCTGATTTCACAGGTCTGAATTTTCAGACCGCATGTTTCTGAAAAAGTTGGTCTGAAAATTCAGAGCGCCTTTTGCGAAATTTTTTTCAGTTCATTTAGTCTGAATTTTCAGAAAAATTTTTTAACAGTGTGCCGAGCTAAGACCTGCGCATTCGCTAATAAGCCCTACAGAGCTCTAAAAAGGGGGCTTTTGGCAAAGTTTCGAACATTTTAAGACCGGTCGAAAAGCCGATATCGAAAGTCGCCTCCCAACGCTGTGACGGTGGTCACGCGGAGACCGCCCAGCCGAAAAGTGCAAGCGCAGGCAGATGCTCGGGAAGGTAGGGAACCGACTGGCGAGCCGTGCCGGGACTCGGCAGTCGGTGTGGGGCCTGCCAGCGGCAAAGACCAAACCAAGTGTCGGGAGTGCTGAGAGCTTGTATCAAGGTAACCGGACTCTTTCCTTATTCTACACCCCTCACACCCGAGTAACCCCCTGACCATCAGAGAGCTACATCCCTGACAAGTGCTCTGGCCCACTAAACTGCCTGCTGGGTCCGGGACTTGTACAACGCTGGCCCCTAGTTCACTGTCCCTTTGAGAGCAAAGCTTTAGACTATTCTTAAGCTTCCAGATGCAATTTTATCAGTGCAATCACACATTTCTGGTTATTCTGCTGATGACATTGTTTTACTGTTGTTTGTCTATATTAATGGTTGTCAGTATAACAATGCTATGGGGTCTTATTCTAAATCTCTTGGGGCTTGTTATACTTGTTGGCCAGTTTTCCTTGACATGCCAGGTTGACTCCAGGTGGAGTGTTCATGCCAGGTTAACCTGGCTCCAGGTGGAGTGTACTATGTCGCCATTTGTAGAGAAGTGCGACGGCAGATTAAAGGTAAGATGACGTCGTGGTGGGAGGGACCAGCACTTCCTGGGCAAGAACCCTTTCGGCGGAAGTTTACTTAGGAGGGGGTGGGATGGGGGTAATAATGCTGAGCAGAAAGACGGCCTTGGTGGAGATCAGTCTTCTATAGGCATATGCCACGCGCATTACATCAACGAGGTGCTGCACCTCCACGTCGTGCCGACCCGGGAGGGATACAGCCTCACACTGCCCGTACGAAAATGTTGGAGTCCGAAAAGCAGCCAAAAACAACCGTTTGCGGACCGTCCGAAACGGCTCCAAAAGTCGGACCGGGACAGTTCCTAAATCCGCCCTCGGACAGTTCCCAAAAACATTGAAAAAGACCAAAGTCAGAAAGATTCCGGACTTGTCCTGAGTACCAACGCTGGTCGAAAAACGGACAGTCCGAACAAATGCACCAGCCTGCTGCCCCTCGCCCCTCCCTTTCCCCCTTTCCCTTCGGACGCAGGTTGCTTCGGCCGGCCGGCCGGGGATTTTCCGCGGGAGCGCGCCCTAGCGCCGGCTGGGCTCACCCTACCTGGCTCGGCTGGGCGGCCACCACTGTCGTGGCGGCTCGGCTCGGCTCGGGGCACGGTGGCCGGTCAGACACGGCAAGGGACGCGATTTACAGCCTCCAGTGGAATATTACACACAAATTTTGATCATGCAAACTGTAGCATACCTGCAAGTACATGCCTGCACAAGCGAACTCGTTGAAGCTGTTTGCAAATGATGAGAACACTTGGGGACGAGGGTGAAAGAGGAGAGGCGAATAAAATAATACACCTCCCACCCTCTCACCGCCCGTCCTTCAAGTTTGAGAGACACACACACTTGCGGTAGCCAGCAGCCAGCGGATAGTTGTTTGTTTGGGACACTTGGGACACTCAAATTCGATCAATGTTTAGGAAAACGCCGTACACGACACCTCACCAAAAATTACTTCTATAGAACAGTCCTGAATCGCCTGAACATCGCTCCGAGAAAGTAACGAGTGGAAAGTAGATGTGACTTGTGCGCGTTCCTCTATGTTCACTGATCACAGATGCGCTGCTGTGCGATGTGACTCGCTCAACAGCGCGCCGAAAACTGGCGAAAACTGCATCTCTGGCCGCGTCCGCCAGGGCGCCAGGTAACCTCGGCGACCCTTCGGGCCTTCGGCTTGCTTCGGCACGCCGGCGAGCGGCGTTTTCCGCGTACCCAGTTGCCGGGACGTCCGGGCGCCCCGGCTCGGCCCGGGCCCGGGCCAGCTGCACCTAGGCAGGACTCTTTCGGACAGTCCTTGACTTTGAGTGGTTCAGAAACCAAGAAACGGAACTGTCCGGTCCGGACTCCGATTCGGCCCGGACTCTATTCGGGCCTAACCAGAGGGAAAGCGGAACTGTCCGGGGCTGGAGGACAAGTTTGGAATAGTCCTTGGCTAGGTTTCGGAACTCTTCGCTATTGTAAGGGTGTAAAATATGGTGTTGCAATTTAACCGTATGTTGCTAATTTTCTGAATGACCAAAGTGGTGTACAGATGACTTATCAACTTCTTTGGAGACAGGCAATGCCACTGCTGCTTGTAACACGGAAGAGAGGACGGAAGAGAACACGGTCGCAAAAACGGATGAGGTGAAGGCCGACCTCGACAAGGCATTTAGAGAGCTGGAAGCTTTGAAAAGTATGTTTGATGTGTACAAGATGAGCTCTTTAAAGCTTATTTGTTTTCTATAAGTTGCATACTTATCTTTATCTCCTGTATCTGTTTCGGTAGATAAAGCAGCAAGCAGGGCCTCGTCCCCTCCATTACCCCCATTCACACCTCTACCTATAAAAGTGAGTTGCTATTTACCAGTACTAGTGCAATTAATAAAAAATTACCTTATTGTTGATGGTCTCCTTATCTGTAATGCGCTCTTTCGAATGCCGTGTCGAACGAGGCTCTACGACGTCGGGTTTGGATGCTACGGGCTCTCAAAGTTGCTCAATTTCACTATTTTCACTAAAGATTTGGGCATATCAGGGCCGCTCTGCAAACTGAAGTATGTACATAGTACACTCTTATTAGAGCATGCTTCCAAGTACACTCTTATTTACAGCATACTTGCTAGGTACACACTTACATAGAGTGTACATTGCATGTACACGCTAAATAAGAGTGTACCTGGCAAGTACACTTAAACTGGCCCATGCTTTTAGATAGGACTTATCAAGTGTATTTTAGCGTGTACATGGAAGGTACACACTTATTTAGCGTGTACTTGCCAGGCACACTCTATTTTAGCGTGTGCCTAGCAAGTATGCTGTAAATAAGAGTGTACTTGGAAGCATGCTCTAATAGGAGTGTACTATGTACACACTTCAGTTTGCAGAGCATTTTACATGTAAAATATGGTGTTGCAATTTAACCGTATGTTGCTAATTTTCTGAATGACCAAAGTGGTGTACAGATGACTTATCAACTTCTTTGGAGACAGGCAATGCCACTGCTGCTTGTAACACGGAAGAGAGGACGGAAGAGAACACGGTCGCAAAAACGGATGAGGTGAAGGCCGACCTCGACAAGGCATTTAGAGAGCTGGAAGCTTTGAAAAGTATGTTTGATGTGTACAAGATGAGCTCTTTAAAGCTTATTTGTTTTCTATAAGTTGCATACTTATCTTTATCTCCTGTATCTGTTTCGGTAGATAAAGCAGCAAGCAGGGCCTCGTCCCCTCCATTACCCCCATTCACACCTCTACCTATAAAAGTGAGTTGCTATTTACCAGTACTAGTGCAATTAATAAAAAATTACCTTATTGTTGATGGTCTCCTTATCTGTTTCAGCCCACCAAAGAGTCTGCAATAAACCTGGAAGAACTCAAATTCAATATGCAGGGCACCACGGTTGCGCACCAATTCATTGAGCATATATGCGAAGGATGCCTCATGAATAGTCTGAAGAAGTCCTGGGATGATGTTGGGGGTTGGAGGGGATCAAAGAATCTGTTAAGGTAATACTAATTTATCTTCTTTATTTCATATGAGAAGCTCCAGACAAAAAAAAACACTTGGTCGGCGACATCCTAGGAGCGGGCGCTTGTGGTGTTTTATCGGTTCCTTGTATGTATACGAACTGCCGAAAAGACACTTGGATGAAATCCGACACCCCCTGTGGCTTTGCTACGGGTCTAAACACCCCAAAAACAGCTGTTTTCGAGGGTTTGGGACTAGATGGGTTCTCGCAAACCGAGATCCAAAAAAGTATTCAAATGGGTCTCAGATACTCAAAAAAATGCGCTCTTTCGAATGCCGTGTCGAACGAGGCTCTACGACGTCGGGTTTGGATGCTACGGGCTCTCAAAGTTGCTCAATTTCACTATTTTTACTAAAGATTTGGGCATATCAGGGCCGCTCTGCAAACTGAAGTATGTACATAGTACACTCTTATTAGAGCATGCTTCCAAGTACACTCTTATTTACAGCATACTTGCTAGGTACACACTTAA
>NW_023144634.1:781715-894288 GCF_012932325.1 Thrips palmi
TCTGCTGATGACATTTTTTTACTGTTGTTTTCTATATTGATGGTTGTCAGTAAAACTGCATGGGGTCTTATTCAAAATCTCTTGGGGCTTGTTATACTTGTTGGCCGTTTTCCTTGACATGCCAGGTTGACTCCAGGTGGAGTGTTCATGCCAGGTTAACCTGGCTCGGGTGGAGTGTACTATGTCGCCATTTGTAGAGAAGTGCGACGGCAGATTAAGGTAAGATGACGTCGTGGTGGGGGGGACCAGCACTTCCTGGGCAAAAACCCCTTTCGGCGGAAGTTTACTTGGGAGGGGGTGGGATGGGGTAATAATGCTGAGCAGAAAGAGGCCTTGGTAGATCAGTCTTCCATAGGCATGTGCCACGCGCTTTACTAAACGAGGTGCTGACCTCCCGTCGTGCCGACCCGGGGGGGATACGCCCCCACTGTAAAATATGGTGTTGAAATTTTAAACCGTATTTTGCTAATTTTCTAAATGACCAAAGTGGTGTACAGATGACTTATCAACTTCTTTGGAGACAGGAAATGCCACTGCTTGTAACACGGAAGAGAGGACGGAAGAGCACGGGCGCAAAAACGGATGAATGAAGGCCGACCTCGACAAGGCATTTAGAGAGCTGGAAGTTTGAAAAGTATGTTTGAAGTGTACAAGATGAGCTCTTTAAAGCTTTTTTGTTTTCTTTAAGTTGCATACTTATTTTTTTTATCTCCTGATCTGTTTCGGTAGATAAAGCAGCAAGCAGGGCCTCGCCCCCTCCTTTCCCCCATTCACACCTCTACCTAAAAAAGTGAGTTGCTATTTACCAGTACTAGTGCAATTAATAAAAAATTACCTTATTGTTGATGGTCTCCCTTTTCTGTTTCAGCCCACCAAAGAGTCTGCAATAAACCTGGAAAAACTCAAATTCAATGTGCAGGGTACCACGGTTGCGCACCAAATTTATTGGGGACATATGCGAAGGATGCCTCATGAATAGTCTGAAGAAGTCCTGGGATGATGTTGGGGGTTGGAGGGGATCAAAGAATCTGTTAAGGTAATACTAATTTATCTTCTTTATTTCATATTATAGTTCGCTTCAGAACTCTTTTAAGTTGCTTGTGCTTGCAGGAAATGGTGACAGCCCGACTCGCAGCGTCAAGAGTAGCTGGGTCATTGCCACGCGACATTGTAGCGGTCGCGGGGTGCAGTGGCGGATCCAGAGTCGGCCCGGGGGGGGGGGGGGGGGGGTGTCAAAAATAGCACTTTATGCCTACTTACAGGGGTAATGTGGTGCTTTTTGCCTACCTTTCAGGCGGCTATCTAGGGGGTCAAGAGGGGTGGGGGGTGGCTGGCAGGTGTCCGGGAAGTGTTCGTCGCGGGGTAGTTCTTGGAGGCGAGGGGTACTCCCTAACACTATCCCCCCCCCCTCTTCTTGGCCGGGCGTGGTCCGGACACAGCTTTGGCTAGCCCCTGGCAATAGACCGGCTCAAATTTCCCGAAGGTTCGAAATGTCGATGCGCGGAAACGGAATTCGGTTCCTTTTCCGATTCTAAGACTCTGAGAATTTATTGGGATTTTTCAGGTCACCGGAAGTGGTGGCGCACGGCAGGGTAAGTTAGGCGCACTGCTTATTGAAAGACCAGCAGTAAAGCGGCCTTAATATTCATTATACGGGCATGTGCCATAAAACAAAAGTTTTCATAAATTGTCAAATTAATTAAAATATGAGATATCTGATTATGAAAACTCAAAATTTGCAATCTGGGTCTGCAGTCAAGGGGCAACTGGCGTCTATTTTCGCTCTGAGCCCCAAAATGAAGTGGATCAAGGTGGAAAACTGTTCAAAAATCCATTTGGCCCTTCTGGTGGTGCTATTTTGAGTGCCTCATCTCCGCCCGGTCTAACGGATTAATTGGAGGCCTTTAATGAGTATTGACTTGTTTGCGTACCCTCACGCGGCGGCAGACATACCACGGACATGGCTTTTTGTCTTTTGCATGTCCTTTTTATGTCCCTTATGTCTTCTTGATGTCTGTAATATGTACTTGGGTACATGTTATGTCTGAACATTGTCCAGAATATGTCTTTTGAAACACAAGAATGTTTTATCTATGTCTCTCATCTGTCCTTAGAGACAAGCGTCATTGTCTTTTAGTTGTCCGTGTCTTTCAATTGTCTTTAGAGTGTCTTTTTAATGACTTTGTCTTTTTATGTCTTGTCCGTGGTATGATTTTCACATGTCTTTTGAGACATTTGTCCCGTAGGTGTTTTCAGAATGTCTTTTCATGTCCTCATCTGCTTATGTCTGTGGCTTGTCTTTTTTATGTCTTGTCTGTGGCATGATTTTCACATGTCTTTTGAGACATTTGTCCTGTAGGTGTTTTCAGAATGTCTTTTCATGTCCTCATCTGCTTATGTCTGTGGCTTGTCTTTTTTATGTCTTGTCTGTGGCATGATTTTCACATGTCTTTTGAGACATTTGTCCTGAAGGTGTTTTCAGAATGACTTTTCATGTCCTCATCTGCTTATGTCTGTGGCTTGTCTTTTTTATGTCTTGTCTGTGGCATAATTTTCACATGACTTTTGAGACATTTGTCCTGTGGGTGTTTTCAGAATGTCTTTTCATGTCCTCATCTGCTTATGTCTGTGGCTTGTCTTCTTTATGTCTTGTCTGTGGCATGATTTTCACATGTCTTTTGAGGCTTTTGTCCGAGGTTTTAAAAGTCCAGTTCATTTCTTGAAAAATAAACACAACCAATACAGTTTATAGTTTTAATAAATAGTTAAAAAATTGATGCAATTACACAATTTTACACAAAATTACACGCAATATTTCACAATACAAGCAAATAGTAGACAAAGGACATTAAAGTATAAGTGAAATCAAGCAATTTCACACACAATATTTCACAAGACAAGCAAATAGACAAAGGACATGAAAGTATAAGTGAAATAAAGCAGTTATCACCTTCATTCCTGCACATTAATCAATTTCCCCACAATTTGACACAGGTATTATGCACATTCTGTTCCCACTCTGAATTCTAATGGCAGGCTTACGCAGAAGTTCTGCACGAACAAAAACTCTTTCATCCCTATGTGTCACCTCCATTATATGATTCACTCCGTTAAGAGCAGCACCAGTCCTGAAATGGTGACAAAACATGCCGCACACTACTTCACCATTAGTTTGGAATGTCACAATACTGTCAATGTGAAAGAAACGGTCATCTGTTGAATAGCAGTAGCTGTTGTTCGATTTGAATTCTTCAGCTTGATCGTACCTTGCAGATCGGTATAGAATGTTCGACTTCTTGCACTGCAGATATTCAGTTAGTTGATCACACTGTAGATTCACTGCTCTTAATAACTGCACTTCCTCTTCAGTTGGAACTCTAATTTCACTGTCTCCAAAAACAATAACATTCCCTATTCTTTCAGCATTTTGCTCATTGCCATACAAGATGAGCTCTATTTCTGCTCTGACCTCGTCACTTAGTTCATTATCTAGATATAACATATTCACCAGAGATTCAAGAAGGAACCGGTTGATTATTTGATCTTCTTCCCCTTGAGAAGAATGGATGTAATCCTTCAATTTCTTATTCAACGATTCATAGGGCATAGTGCTATGATATTGAAGAGGCCCCCAACGCCTTGCGGCTGCTGCTAAATGCAGCATTGCATGAATGTTAAAACGCATATTAGCAGCACCATAGACGTTTTGGAAAGTGTTTGCGAATTGAATAAGACACCTGTCAGCTTCATCAATGTTTGGATTCAAAACTGAGTCCTGGGTGAGAAGGAAAACACCGTTAGAAAGCAATCCAATGTGATTTACAACAGCATTATCCACAAAGTTATTTAGGTGTCTCAGAATTGGAACCGCATAGTAAAGTAACCAGTTTCTCCACTCAGTTCCTTTCCATTTCTTGCGTTTCCTGATACTTCGTGGCTTTCTTGAAATCATGGTTGGCGTGTGAATTTGGCGGAGATGTCGATCAATTGCTCTCTCAAATGCATTCACATTCTGAACATTTTCAATGATGAGGTTTGTCAGAAATTTTGTGACCCCAAGATAAATTGGATGTAGGTCATCTGGTGAAAAGCCATGGCCAAGATCAAAGAAATTAATGGCTGCAACAATAGAAGGACCTTTCAGCCCCATGACTCTGTGCTCAGGATCTGCTTGTTCCATATTTTGCCTTATGCTGGCATCTGTGCGAATTGGAATATTCCTAGGAATCCTTACATTAACGATTTCTCCATTTCTTCTCCGTATTCTCACAAGTGTTCCAGGCATGGGGTACTTCATGCTACCTAAGTGAACTCCAGGATGTTCACAAAATGGGCACCCATATCTCCCATTATACATGGTCATATTCAGGACAGATGCTCGAGCTCTGGCATCCAAGCAAAAGCATGTCATGAAAAACCTGCTGACTACCTCTTCATTGCCATTTGGCCTCCACCTTATGCCCTGTTCTGATAAAATGTTCGCCTCAGCAACAAAAGCGTCAAGAAACATATTAAAGTCAGGTTCTTCTTCATTTATAAATACACCAGCAAGCATTGTGGTTTTCTGACGAAGACCAGGAACAAGTTCATTCAGCCTTACAAAAATGGGATATGCTTCGGAGTTAGAAGATCTGCTGTCACTGAACCCATCAGTATTAGCTGTGTAGGTAAAATCATGAGGCAAAAGAAGGCCACCTTCCATTCGCTGCAAAACCTGATAACCTTCGCCATCCAATAAATCTTCGAGGGCTTCATCATTAATCTTTTGCCGGTTATTTCTGTATTGGAGATAGTTCCAGATTCCAGGGACAGACAAGAGTCTTTGCAGCTGCCTTCGTAAACTCAGGGTTATGAAGTACTTTAGTTTTCGTCGATGCACTATTTCATTGCAATGATGGCAATGCACATTACGTTGTGGAAGATTATCTAAAGGACCCAGGTATCCTTTACAACTGAGGCAATATGCATGCCTTACAATCCCAGCACCATTTTTGTTAAGTAAACTCCAAAGTTGTTCTTTGGTGGCTGGTAGTACAGAAATGTCTGACGAAATGTTAAAAACCCGACAGATTGCCACTATTGTTATGTAATTCAAATCGTGACGAGAAGCAACAGCCAGAATTAGCGCAAGAATTTCTCTTGCTGTCATACCATCTGCAGCAACAAACAGACGGTTCAAAAGTGGATTGTCCAGATTAAAATTAGGCTCATTTAAATCCACAGGATTCACAGCATCTCCACCTCCACCCCCATCATTTCCACCATCATCTCCTCCGTCATCTCCGTCATCTCCATCATCTCCGTCATCTCCATCATCTCCATCATCTCCATCATCTCCGTCATCTCCATCATCATCCCCACCACCATCATCACCACCTTCATCTTCTGTATAATCTGAGGAGGATGAGGATGATGCAGGATCAGAATAACTTCCATCTGAAGACTCAGCACTGGATTCTGGTATTTCATGTAAAGGAATTTCTGGCACACTCTCTTCTGCACTTGAATCTTCCCCTTGAAAACTGGGTACATGAGATAGGTCAGAAATTTGACTCATCTCACCAAGCTCCTGATGTTGGATCTGGAGAAGGAACATTAATTAAAGATTACTGCATTGTTGAAATTGTAAGCAACATTGTAAAGACAAATCAAACTACAAGAAAATGTAGTGAAAGGTTGAACCCACTTACAATAGATTCATCTTGAAGACCATCGTCCATATGTCCTGTGGAGATTTGTGACAAATCAGCAGGTCCCTGGGCTAGGTATTGGATCTGAAGAAAATAGGAAATTTTGATAGAATTATTTGCCTTTTAGAAAATTAAAGCAGATATACATTCTACTGACCTGCGATTGTACCGATGTGACAGATAAGACAGTTGTGTCGTTGTCAAACTGTTCATCAACCTGAGAAGAAAGCATAAGTTACAGTCAGGGTAGAGTGATGCACAGAGTAGCATTATGCGTTCAAGTATCTTAAAGGTTGTCACTGACTAATCAGATATGCAGAACTTCAGATGACAATCAGACTTAGCAGGAGTAATTCCATAAACAAATACCAAATGCTTACACTTGATTGTCCAGTCCATATTGTCGATGTAGATGATTCACTAGAAGTGTCACAATTGCTGCTACTGGATACTGCATTGGTGTGAAATTCACATGAACAAGGTATGTCGTCCTCATCGTCTTTGTGATATTCACAGTTGCAAGTATCAGAACTTTCTTCATGAAATTCGCAGTTGCAGTGTTCGTCTTCGCAACATCTCTTACGTCTCCTCCATTCAGTAGTCCGACTTTTGCCGGTGTAAGGACCTCGAGCAGACATTATCTAAAAGTCAAAATGGTAGTAAAACATAAGATGTAAAAAGGTGAAACGAACGTTTAGAAAGTGAAACGAGTAGGTTACTTACGTCCACCGGCCATCTTTGTCAACTTGTCAACAACAACAACAACCCAGCCACCGCCGCCTACATCGACTAACGGGCAATTTTTTTTTCATTTTATATCTGACTTTCTAAAACGGTTACTAAGTAAAATAAATGATAGAAAGCTGAAATTTTGATAATAATTTACATTAAATTCAATATGAATTGTTTTTTATACTTTAAAAATAGCAGACATCCAATCTGACCGTTATGGACCACCTTGACCGGGACGGTTAGTAGTTGGCACGGTTGGCGGTTTCCGGCGGTTTCAGACATGTGGTGTGGTTCTAGAAGAGGCGATGGCGGTTTGAAATTTAGTCGAACTCATTGACAAATCTAAATACATTGAGGACCTAGAGCTTGTTTTAATTTCGGCTACCATGTTTGCCCACGTTTATACCGTGGACACGAAGTCGAAGTTAATAGTGGACTTGAACCTGGTGTTTGAGGTTTTAGATGAAAAAAATACTAAGAGGGTCCCCTATCGTGATGTTACTTTCAATAATGACAAGAGATATTTTCTCGAAGATGGTGAATTTATGAGAAGGATTTTCATTCTTCAAACCTCAGGTAAGATGTTCCGAAGTGCTTTGAGTGCTAACCTCACTTTTGACACACCTCTCCTTTCACCTCGATGTGTATGGGATGATCATTTCCATTCAAATGGAAAAGATCAACTGTTTTTTCTTACCTGATGTAATGTTCTGGGACATCCTTTTGCAGAGTCTAAGGATCAACTCCAGCTAAGTTTGCAAAGTGAATCCGACAAGCCTCGAAGGACTGTAAGGATTCCCAAGAGACGTTCCATGGGAGAAGTCAAAATTCCTGTACAGTCCTTTTGTACTACCAGTGAGAAAGATTCAGCTGAGACTAAGCAGGTAATGTTCATGTGAATCAAAAATGAACGATGTCTCTGAGATTCCTGTGAGTTAATAGTTATTTCTTTTCAGGCTTCATTGAACGTGGTTACTGAACGCAACAAAAATGTTCTCAGCCATATGAGCAAATGCAACATGGCAATGACTACTGGAAACAACGACAAGAGTTCAAAAGAAGTAAAGTTAGAGAAGGCGGCAATGACTACTGGAAACAACGTTAACAAGAGTTCAAAAGAAGTAAAGTTAGAGAAGGCGGCAATGACTTCTGGAAAAAACGTTGACAAGAGTTCAAAAGAAGTAAAGTTAGAGAAGGCTGAGGCTACGAACAATAAAAGAGGAAAATCAGAGGAAACTGCTACGAGGAAACCGTCGACAGGAGGAAAGGAAGTCACAAAAGCAGAAAAAAGGGAGGAGCTGAAAAATAAAGATAAGAGTAAGAAGAAAGGGAGAAATCCAGAGGATAAGAGAGAGAACGAAGAGAGAAAGGCAGGGGCCAGGAGCAGGAGGAAAGAGAAAGGGATTGAGGGTTCGAAGGAAGAGACAATGATGGAGGGTCCGATTGAGAAGGAAACCTTGAAGACAGAGGGTTCGAGTGACATGATGGAAGAATTCCTAACATCTACCCCCAAGAAAGTTGACGTGAGTTTTGAAGTCAGTGACCAGTTAATTTATTGGATTTTATTTCGTTTGTATATTCTTAGCTCTCAAACGTTCCTTTGCAGCCCAAGGTTGATCTTTCATTACTTGAAAAATTGAGACTGCTGGAGGCTGAGAACAATGCGTTAAAGCAGCAGCAGAGTGAGCAGCAAAAGGTCATCGTTCAAATGAACAACAACATTCAGAATCTGTGCACTGGTGCGTCTTAAGTATTTTCTTTTTGAGATTGTACTATCATGGATTTTGGTTTAATTGTTGCTTTTCTTTGATTCAGCCCTATCTCAGAAAGGAGATGAAAAAATTGATAACAAGAAGGACAGCAGCTCATCTAAGATTTGCAAGATAAAATTAGCAAGCAATCTAACAGATGAAGAGGCTATTAATGTGCCATCAGCACAGGTATGTACAAAATTTGTTGCCCTTATTCTACACCCAAGTTTCTACATATATTAACACAGCCTTTCTTAACAGATTTATATTGGAAAAGGACAGTTCGTTGAAAAGGCCAAAGTAGCCTTAGTTGAAAAAAAGAAGCCTAAGAACTTTAAAACACGAATGGAAGGCTGCATTGCCCTGGTATGGCCACAGGGTGATGCAAAGGATTATAATTTGGCTGGTTCTGATAAAAAAAAGCAGGTGGAAGAATTTCAAATTAATGCTGTACATAGTAAGTATAGATGAAGCCCACTTCCCTGGCATTTCAAACATTTGCTTTACTGTGCAGTTGGTCTGACTCCTTCAATTTTTGTTTCTAGAGCTTATGAATTTATTTTCATGGTCAAACATCAATCTGAAACCCTTGAAGGTGAACAAGAAGATGATTCAGCCATTGACTTATGAACATACAAAGAGGAAACTTGGAATCCATCTCTCGGACTTGAGCAAATCCGAAGATCCCAAGAAGAAAAACCCGAAAAAAAATAGAACTGAATCTGAAGACAGTGATGCAGATTCCGAAGCTGAAGACCCCAAGAAGAAAAAGCAGAAAAAGAAGGCTGAAACTGAAGACAGTGATGCAGATTCCGAAGCTGAAGACCCCAAGAAGAAAACCCAGAAAAGAAAGAAACCTGGAACTGACAGCAGTGACGCAGAATCCATAATTGAAGACCCCAAGAAGAAAAAGCAGAAAAAGAAGGCTGAAACTGAAGACAGTGATGCAGATTCCGAAGCTGAAGACCCCAAGAAGAAAACACAGAAAAGAAAGAAACCTGGAACTGACAGCAGTGATGCAGAATCCAAAGCTGAAGACCCCAAGGAAAAGCAGAAAAAGAAGGCTGAAACTAAAGACAGTGATGAAGAATCTAGTGACGGTGAGATCCGCTTCTGCTCAAAGATTAAGAAGCCATCAGACCTTGACAGCAGTCAACACGATGAAACGCAGAGCTCACTTGATATTACTCTGTAAGTTTTTATGTGATTTTTAATCCACAGTTTCCCAGATGCTATCTTGTTTCCAAACCCAAAGTTCGGGTCATTTTATTATTTTTATTATTTTGTTTTCCATTGCCAAAGATTTTGTGCATATCTGATCAAGCACAAGATATTGCTTGACTTAAGTCAACTTTTGTTTGTGTGCTTGTAATTTTTAAGTTTTGTTCATGTGATTTTTAATCCCACTGTTTCCCTAGGGATCTGATGTCAGAATATTTTTATTGTTTTCATACCGGTTCAGGTATTGAACCCAGTGTGGGTTTGCTATTTTATGTTATGTTTCAAAGACTGTGACATGTGAAAATAAAAAAAATTGAATAATTTAACCTTTTGCAGTTGTATGAAATATGTTTTGTCAATAATAGATTGAAAAAAAAAAAACACTTTTGGGACAAAACATCCAAGGACACACTACAAACATAAAAAAGTACAGTCGGCCAAGTGACCTACAGACATTCCACAAACATAAAAGAGTACATGTCCCTAATTTGAAACAAAAAGACATATGTCAGGAACATAGAAAATCATGCCTAAAGACAAGTGCACGGACATAGTCTTTAGTGTTCTTATAATGTCCTTTTAATGTCTTAAAACATCAGTGTCTTAGATATGTCTGCCGCCGCGTGAGGGTATGGGCGCCCCGTTTGTGCCTCAGCACCTTTTTTTAACTCGGTGCTTTCGGAATATAAAATCGCGGAGATGACAAGCGCGAGAACGTAAGAGAGAACACCGGATAGACCGGCCTTTAGCCTTTCAAGTCTAAAATATAATTCCGAACAAGATTACTTTCATTGTGATTTACTTTGCCCTACTCCAACCGATCTTTACTGAAATGTTGTGCCCGCGATGAAAGTTAACAATTTGATTACTTCCCTTCACCAACGCACATTCGCATGGACCAGAAACGGTCACCTCGATTCTGAACGGAGCGTCGGAGAGAGTTGCGGTTGAGCTCAATTGATTCAGCACATGCCGAAACATCGGATGACACACCTTGAAATGCCCGAGTGAGGGCCCTCTCGAGGTCGTTTGCCTATCCATAAAATGTTAAAAGAAATGACAAAAAATGGCCTTTAAGCATTTTTACTTAGATTGTATAATATGCGTCTTATTGAGTTAGGTTTATCAGGTGATAAGAGAACACTGGTGAAACAAAGGCATAAAAATTGTGCCCTTTAAGGGCGTAAACAATTTGCGCCCTTAAGGGGCATAAATCGTTAATGCCTTTGGGAAGGGCATTACAATTTTGCTTGAAATTCCTATACCATTTACGCCCTTCCCAAGGGCATAAAAGGTATTATGCCCTTGCAAGGGCGTAAAAGAGTATTTATGCCCTAAAGGGCGTAATTTTTATGCCTTTGTTTTGCCAGTGAACGTTCAGTCCCATGTTTTGACATGCGCTGAATCGCATGAGCCCAACCGCAACTCTCTCCAACGCTCCGTTAAGAATCTAGGTAACCGTTTATAATCATCAATTTTAAACCCCGTTTTGAGTAGGCAACCAGCCTTGAAAGTCTCTGGCTGGTGTTACGATGTTCAGCCCAATGTATTTTCGTGTGCTGAATCGAATGAGCTAAACCGCACTTCTCTACGACGCTCCGTTCAGAGTCTACATAACATTTTCCAACCGCTAATTGGCTGAGCAATAGCGAAGCCCGTTTCTTCAGTGGGGTTAAAAAACATTTTCTGTCTGTGTGTGTGCTTGTGTGCACTACTCCTGAACGGCTCTGCCGATCTGGCTGAGATTTTGCGGGCTCATTAGGTATGTTCGTGGCTCGGCACACGCGAAATTTCACTATCCCAGCTCACGTGGTTCAGTTTTCATAGCCGAAAAACACCGAAAAAACGGCGAAAAATCGAGTATTTTGCAGGCAAATCACGTCTGTCTTGAAGGAAGGGGGGTCTGGGGGGCGGAGCCCCTACAAGGGCCAAGATCGTGATATCTGTAGATGAAACATCTCTATCTAGAATGAAGGGGGGTCTGGCGTACACCTACCTTGTAGTGAAGGTGGTTGAGACGGTTGAAGTTGATGAGGCATGAGATTCAGGAGGGTCGGTGGGCGTGGGGCGGCATTTTGGACGTCACATCAGCTGACGTAGCAGAGTTATGTTCGTACAACTGTCACACACGAAGGTCTTTAAGAGTTTGTCATCAAATTTATGACTTATTTCCGAGCAGTACACGTGGAGAACGCGATATCAGATGGCAAATGAACACTGAAAATAATTTTCCAGCTTGGATTTCTGATTGATTTCACGGTGACACATGTAGCACTTCATGGTCAGCCAGTGTGTTTGTCTGCAGAGCCAAATTGGAATGCATAGGTTACCAGCCACAGCTGGAGAGTACCACATCCGTTAGTGATTCTGAAGACAGCTGCATAATTATCTCAGACAGCCCAGTAAAGGTATAGTTCACATTTCATATCTGCATACTAACTAGCTTTGGCCTTAGTTATTGTATTGTATTGCCAGCTGGTTATTGTATTATACCAAGGCAAAAGCCAAGCGGCGCGATGCAGCGTCCCCGACAGTCCGAAGTTCTTGCATGACAGTATGTTGTTCATTTGGCATCTCTTGCTATTGCTGCTTCTTAAAACGATTCAGAAACAATTCCATCAACACTTCTCAAATATTCGAAACCAGTTGCACCTTAAACGTTAAGGGAGAGTGAGGTAATTCCGGACGCTTTTTTTCTTTTTGCTCTTTGAGCTTGAATATGCTTCTTGAGTCAAATGTTATTACAGGAGAGTAAAGTATGGACCTTTCCCTTCAAATTGATATACATGAAAGCCAAATCTCATCAACGGTTAGGGAATATTTTGTACTAAAACCCCTAAATTGACAACACCGCCTTGAGTATAGCCCTTAACATCGCTGCAATGCTATTTTTCGACTGTTCTTTATCCTTCGTAACGGTGGGGACGCATGTCCACAATTTTGAACCCAGTACCTTAACATTATGCGGGAAATTGGAGAAAACAACACTACTTGTCCGGATTTACCCCACAGGTAGTGAAAACCTTTCATGTTCAATCGTAAGAAAACGGCGTGCCATACGAGCACTCCCGAAACGCCAAAGTAAAGTCCAAAGACCATACAATATGACAAAATTTTAGTCATGGGACTTAACTTGACGCTAAAGTCCGATAAGTACATGGAAATGCGAGGTAAAGATGCAGCTTTTGCCTATTTTTGGTGGTACTCAAATTTCGTGAGGCGACCACAGCCGAACGGCTTGATCTCCCACCTTGGCGATTTGGAATTATCATTTTTAACTGATTGATTATCTTCCTCTGTTAGGCGGGCTTTTGAGCTATCTTCACTCAAACCCAGTGAAAATCGAAGTGTCCGGAATTACCCCGTGTCCGGAATTACCCCACTTTCCCTTACCCAGCAGCAAGTACGAAGCATATCTCTCCAACTGGCCAGGCACAGGCTTTACTTCATTCAAACAACCTATGGTATTTCGTGGACTCCATTCCTGCCAAAGGCCAGTTGTTTTGTTCCACGTTCTTGGTTTAGAAATATCTTAAGACTATTTAGAAGAGTAAAGCCCTCCCTAACTGCTTGAAAGTATGCTAGGAGCATACTCTGAGGTGGCTTGTTCAAAGCATCTTTAAGATCTTCCTGTTCATCTCCTTCTACAAGCAATGGATCATCTTCGGGTAGGTGGATAGGTTCGGAAAATTGACATCAAAATTGATTTGAAATTTCATAACTTTTTAACTGTGTGTTATTCCAGTGGGGTTGAAAAGTTTTTCCTGCCTGTGTGTGTGTCCGCACTACTCCTCCTGAACGGCTCGGCCGATTTCGGTGAGATTTTGCACACTTTTTGGGTATGTCCTTGGCTCGGCACACGCGAAATTTCACTATCCTAGCTCAATTGATTTGAGTGTTTAAAGCCGAAAAACATCTAAAACACGGCAAAAAAAATCAAGGTTTTTGCAGGCAGAATACTTCTGTGTTGGAGGAAGGGGGTCTGGGGGGCGCCCCCCAGTCCCGACAAGTTAAAAAGTTACAAGTGTCAAGATCGTGTTATCTGTAGATGAAGCAACTCTATCTACAATGAAGGGGGTCTGGAGGGCTGCAACACGTAAGAAGTAACCGATGATGGACAAGCAATGCCTGCCGAAGGCAGGCTAGCGCCGCAGGCCAAGGTAGGTACGCCAGGCGCGGATTGGAGGAACAGGCCGCGAGACATCGCGAAGCCTGTTACGACAAGACGCGGTCTGGCGTAAACCTACCTTGTTTAAAATGATAAACTTCTTTGCATGAGTTGCATAAACTCACATGGCTGCATGGGTTGATAATGTGAGTAGGAGGCTCTACCAAGCACGCCTTGCGAGAGGGGCCTTCTGGATTCAAGAACGAAGTACATCGTCCGGGTGCTGCATCTGTGCTGGCGGAGTCCCTCTCAAGCTTAAATAAGAACATTTCATGTGATAACTGTCTCAAGCTTTAAACTTCAGCTCATCAAACTCTGCTCTCTACGGTTTAGTCAATATGTCAGTCCTTTCCCTTCAACTGCTTTGACTACTATATTCATTAAAATTGAGGCTCTTTTTTGGGAAGAAATGGAGAGAAATTTTATTCAAGGACCATTTAGCAGATGTACTGAAAACACTGAGGGAATTCAGTTAACAGGGGAACTCTTGTATGTGATTAATACCAGGAAGGTGACCTATTGCACACTAAATTCTTATGGACTTTTTTATGCATAGTTATGCATGCGCAAAAACGTACATAAGGTATGTAGAAAATTATGCATCACTGAGTACATTTTATGCAGGAAAATGCATAAAATGTACACAGTGATGCATAATTTTCTACATACCTTATGTACGTTTTTGCGCATGCATAACTATGCATAAAAAATGCGTCCTTATGAATTTAAAAAGTCCACAAGAATTTAGTGTTTGGCTTCACTTATGTCACATGTCTCTGAGTACTTGATCAAGCTGAAAATTGCTCAGTGCGACAGTGATTTTAAGGAAGGGGTGAAGAGGTAAAGCAGACAAGCTACTGGCTGCAAGTCTGTGAATGGTCTCCATGTTGATGAGGAAGAGGCGAGCCAAGCTGAGGCGGAGTTGGTGGAGACTATATTCGGGAGCCCTGGTTGGCTGAGCGATAGCGAAGCCTGTTACTCCAGTGCGGTTGAAAAGTTTTGTCTGTCTGTGTGTGTACACTACTCCTCCTGAATGGCTCGGCCGATCTTGCTGAGATTTTGCAGGGTCATTAAGTATGTTCTTGGCTCGCCACACACCAAAATTAACCTGTCTATCTCAATCCGTTTGGTCAAATTGGTCAAAAAATAACCTAAAAAACGGCAGAAAAGAGACAACTTTTTAGGAACTTTCAACTTTATGTCGAGTTTCGTGTCTTTCTCTATATGTTTTTAAGGCTGCTGATGACGAAAATAAAACCCATTCTGGTCCCCGACCGACAATTTAGTCCCATCAGTGTAGATTTTGATCACCAAACTCAGGGGTCTCTCCTATTTATACGGCTTGTCTCGGTAAGCAAGGCCAAGGCAGGCCAAGGTAGGTGTATACGCCAGGCGTGGCTTGTCGAAACTGGCGGAGCATCGCGAAGCCTGTTGCGACAAGACACGGTCTGGCGTACACCTACCTTGTTCTTGTTCTGAGGCTCTTCGTGAGATGGCCTCTCAATTTATCCAGTGGCCGAATGAGTTTGAACGTGACAAGAGAGGTAGTGGAAAGTACAACTATCCTGGAGTTGTTGGATGTATAGATGGCGCGCACGTCCATATCACTGCACCTGTCGTCCAGCACAACATATGTGTGAATAGATTTACCGAGCATTCTATCCTGCTCCTGGTTGTATGAGACGATAAGAAGTTATTTAACTTGTGTTTATTGGCTGAGCGATAGCGAAGCCTGTTACTCCAGTGGGGTTGAAAAACTTTTTCTGTCTGTCTGCCTGTCTGTCTGTGTACACTACTCCTCCTGAACGGCTCGGCCGATCTGGCTGAGATTTTGCAGGCTTATTAGGTATGTTCTTGGCTCGGCACACGAGAAATTTCACTTCTCTAGCTCCACTGGTTTAGTTTTTATAGCCGAAAAACACCTAAAAAAATGGCGAAAAATCGAGTTTCCTGCAGGTAGATCACTCTACAAAAAATGTCCTGTCAACGCCGTTAATTTATTACCAATGTTTGCTGTTATGCAATTCACGGCGTTTGCTGTGAACTAGTTCACGGCGTTCACTGTGATCTCGGTTACAGTGTTCACTGTGATCTGGCCACAGTAAACGCCGTGAATTGGAGCCTGATTCAGTGAATCCCGTGAGCAGATCACAGTAAACGCTGTGAATTGACCTACAGTGAAAACTGGTAATAAATTAACGGCATTTACAGGACATTTTTGGTAGAGTGTAACCTACCTTGTTATTCATGAGTGATGCTGAAACTGCAACGGATTTACTCGCTGCTTACAAGACACCTGTCGAAATCGCATGCCAACCTGTATTCGGACTACTGCTGACTCAAGAAAATTAAATACAAGGTAGGTTTACGCCAGACCGCGTCTTGTCGTAACAGGCTTCGCGATGTCTCGCTGCCTGTTCCTCCAATCCGCGCCTGGCGTACCTACCTTGGCCTGCGGCGCTAGCCTGCCTTCGGCAGGCAATGGCTTGTCAATCGTCGGTTACTTCTTACTTGTTGCATACTGGGGGGCTCCGCCCCCCAGACCCCCTTCATTTTAGATAGAGTTGCTTCATCTAAAGATAACACGATCTTGACCCTTGTAACTTTTAATTTGACGGGGCGGGGGGGCTCCCCCCCCGACCCCCCTACCTTCGAGACAGTAGTGATCTGCCAGCAGAAAACTCGATTTTTCGCCGTTTTTTAGGTGTTTTTCGGCCATAAAAACTGAACCACGTGAGCTAGGATAGTGAAATTTCGCGTGTGCCGAGCCAAGAACATACCCAATAAGCCTGCAAAATCTCAGCCAGATCGGCCGAGCCGTTCAGGAGGAGTAGTGTACACAGACAGACAGACAGAAAAAACTTTTCAACCGCACTGGAGTAACAGGCTTCGCTATCGCTCAGCCAAAAAGCTCGCTTGTGACAGAGTCAGGAAGGGCAAGGATGGTGTTCGAGTTCCTGAGGTCCAAAGACTTGTCAACATTCCGCTAGATTCGAAGGGGAACGGGGAAGAAAATCGCACTAAGGCCACAGCTGTATTTAGGGCTAAGGGAAGCTCTTCTACTGATCCTATGAAAATAAGGTGTCTCTTTTCCTTTTTCTGCTGACCCTTTAGCAAGGATAACTGAGTATTGAGTACTCCCAGGAAGCTCTGGCCCGGAATAAGAAGAACAAATACGGAAGTAAGAAATTGCAGTATCTATGAGAAATATACGCATGAGGGTCCGCAGCATATATTGCTCATAGAAACTGCAATTTCTTACTTCCGTTTTTGTTCTTCTTCTTCCGGCCCAGAGCTTCTTTGGAGTACTCAATTGGCTGGTATCATCTATAATACAAACAAGAAATTTTAAAACATTTTATTATGACTGGTAAGAAATTTATAGGTAAAAGACTTTGCTAACCCCTCTCCTTTTTCATCTCCTCAAATTTTGTGAGATTGCCATATATTCATTATATTTCAAAACTTTTTCTTGAGGTGCCGTCCGGTGGGGTTGAAAAACTTTTTCTGTCTGTCTGTCTGTCTGTCTGTGTACACTACTCCTCCTGAACGGCTCGGCCGATCTGGCTGAGATTTTGCAGGCTTTTTAGGTATGCTCTTGGCTCGGCACACGCAAAATTTCATTATCCCTACTCAACTGGTTCAGTTTTAATAGCCGAAAAACACCTAAAAAAACGGCTAAAATTCGAGTTTTCTGCAGGCAGATCACTCTTGTCGTGAAGGAAGGGGGCTCTGGGAGGGCCCCCAGCCTCGACAATTTAGTAAGTTACAAGGGTCAAGATCGTGTTATCTGTAGATGAAGCAACTCTGCTCTGGTCTGGGGGGCGTCTGATGCTACAAGTAAGAAGTAACCGACGATGGACAAGCCAAGCCGCAGGCCAAGGTAGGTACCTACGCCAGGCGCGGATCGGAGGAACAGGCCGCGAGACATCGCGAAGCCTGTCACGACAAGACGCGGTCTGGCGTAAACCTACCTTGTAACAGAAGAAATAAGCATTTGGCATCAGTCATTAAAATAAATAATTCACAAGTTGAATTATTACAAGGTAGGTGTACGCCAGACCGTGTCTTGTTGTAACAGGCTTCGCGATGCTGCGCCAGTTTCGACAATCCACGCCTGGCTTGTACACCTACCTTTGCCTGCGGTGCAAACCGTAGGAATAAGCGTGATCTCCACAAAAATTAGAATTTATTGATCAAAATTTTCACTAATGGGACTTAATTTTAGGTCGAGGGTCTGTTTGGGTTCTATTTTCGTCATCAGCACCCTCCAAAACAGAGAAAACGATATGGAACCTGTTTAAAAGTCAAAAGTATCGTAAAAGTTGTCTTTTATCTGCCGATTTTTAACTGTTTTTTGGCTAATATGACCGAATAGATTGAGGTAGAAAGCTGAATTTTGGTGTGTGGCGAGCCAAGGACATACCTAATGACCCTGCAAAATCTCAGCCAGATCGGCCAAGCCGTTCAGGAGGAGTAGTGCACACAGACAGACAGACATGAAAAACTTTTCAACCCCACTGGAGTAACAGGCTTCGCTATCGCTCAGCCAAAACCTACTATTTTGCATCAATTGGCTACACGAGATTATTTATGTGATAACCGAGCACTGCCTGATTAAGGTTTTTCCTCCTCACAATAAATTTCTCATATTGCTCGGCTCACCCCCCTCCTCTCAACTCCCTCCGCAAAGAGCACTGTGGGAAAAAATAACAGTAAATCCTGTAGTAATTAGTACAGCTGTCACTGTAGTTCAGAGTACAGGATTTACTGTACTTTTTTAACAGGATGTACTGTACTTTGTACGGGATTTACTGTACCACAGGGGTGGAGTACGGAATATCCTGTACCAGGTACAGAAGATACTGTAGCCAGGCACGGTATATCCTGTGTTCTGAACTACAGTAAATCCCGGCAAAAAAATTAACGGGATTCACTGTGGTTTTTTCGCACAGTGAGCAGCTCTGGAACCAGTCTCTACCGAACTCTTGTGTCGTCAATATCCCCTTGACTTCCCTTCGCTCTACACTTGGACTCAGCACTGGCGACGAGGATTACGCGACGAACTTCAGCGGGCAACAAACCTGCCATCGTCAAATTTTGGAGCTTACTTCTGTGCGACAAACCAGGTATGTGGATTTATGGCATGGCATCTTGGCGATAACCAGTTACGGTTACTGTTTCCCGATATGGTGCTGCCGGACCGTGTGGAACCGAGCGTGTTGCGTGCTTTTCGGCACGCCGCGTTCCCCACCGACGGGACCATCGAATGGGACGTATGGAAACTCTCTTTCGAATTCGCGTTGGAAGCGGCTACTGTCGAACATGAGGACGACAAGAAAGCCCTGCTCCTTGCTCATATCGGGGCCACTGCCATTCAACTCCTGGCATCGCTCTTGTACCCAAACAAGTTGCAGCAGGCCACTTATGCCGATATCGTCCAAAAGTTGGACGGCCACTAAGGCCCTCAGGAGTCTCTCGTTATTGCCGTCGAACGGTTTAGGAATCGCAAGCAGGAGTCGACACTGTGCGCGTATGGCTCGCGGATCTACGCCGTTTGGCGTCTCGCTGTCAGTTTACGAATTTCGAACAAGAAATGTGCTCGCAATTAGTTCGCGGTGTAGCAGCGTCTACTGCAAATAAAGTGCGGTTACTAGAGGAGCCCAACCTGACATTGGCCAAGGCCCTCGAGTTGCTCAACGCATGGGAGCTCGCGCGCGAATCGACAGTGGAATTGGGCTCGAGTCAACAAAACTTGCACGCTGTGGCCACGACGCTGCCCTCCAAGGGCGCACCGGCGGCACAGCCCGCGCCGCAGCCCGCTGCGTCGGGGTCGCGGGGCAACAACAACAACGCCTCAAAACAACAGGTGGCCAAAGCAGTACCGGGCCAGCCCTGCCCCTCGTGTGGGCGGGTTGTGCCCAAAACCGAGGGGATGTGCATGCGTTGTGGTGGTATTAGCAATTTAATATAGCAATTTAAGAAGAAGAAATCAAAAAATAAAGGAATGGGGTGCTGCAATGTTAAAAAAGTGAGTTCTTTGAGCGGAATTTTGGTGTTGTGTTCATTTTGAGGAATCTTATATGGTTGGCCTAATTTTAATTATTTTGGCTGATTTTTTGTTTGTTTCAGAATCAAAGAAAAGGACAATGATGGCACAGTTAAAGAGGGTGAGGAGTTATTTATAACATGAAAAGTAGCGATATACATCGACAACTTTGGCCCGTCCCGTACATTAAGAAACGTACGAATTTCGCCTATATTTGACCCTGACGGGATTTAA
Source organism: Thrips palmi (assembly GCF_012932325.1). Taxonomy (NCBI): domain Eukaryota; kingdom Metazoa; phylum Arthropoda; class Insecta; order Thysanoptera; family Thripidae; genus Thrips; species Thrips palmi. Next base: position 801,561 of record NW_023144634.1, read on the forward strand.
ACTTGAGTCTGAAGTTTAAATAAATGTCGTTTTCGTCATCAGACATCGCGAAGCCTGTTACAACAAGCCGCGGTCTGGCGTAAACCTACCTTGTTATTACTTTACTCTAACGTAAGGGAATGTGGGGCGATTTGTAACAGGGGCGATTCGTAACAAATGCATTTATTGATTAAGGGGAGGTTCTGGTGAAAATCTTGCCATTTTTCAAATGGATCCTACAGGCATAATTTGTTCGGAATATAAAATTTTTCATTGGGGAGACTAAAATTTGACTTTTGAAGGCCCATGCCAGGCTGTAAACCCAGTCGAAGAGTCTTTTTGAGCCTATTTTGGCCGTATCTTAAAAAATCTCCTTGTGCATACTATTTTGTCGTAAAAGGTTGACCTTGACATTTTTCACTTCTTCGACTCATTTTCAAAAGATTCCGGCATGCATAGCTCAAAACTTCCATTATATTATTAATTATTAGCTTTTTAAGCTGATAAGTCCCTAAAATTTGTCTATTTTGTACATTTTTGATCAATTTTAGTAAAATGCTTGGTTAGAAAGCTTGCGAATAAAAATGCAATTGACATTTTGAGATAGGCATGCCAGCATTTTAAAAAAATGAATCGAAGAAGTGAAAAATGTCTAGTATGCGCAAGAAGGTTTTTAAAGTTATAGCCTAAATGGGAGAAAAAGGCTCTGCGACTGGATTCAGGGCATAGAATGTGCCTCCCCAATGAAAAATTTTAATAAATACTTGATAAGACATCAAATTTTCACAGTGGGACCTATTTAGGAGAAAAAAGCATTTTCACCAGAACCTCCCCTTAAAGAGAAGGGAGCAGAGGAAAATCTGAGTACACTCTGAGAAAAAATGACGGTAAATCCTGGATAATTTTTTTGCCAAACTTTACCGTACTTCAAAAACCAGTATCCACCGTACAGTCTACAGTATTTACCGTACTTGTTTTACAAAATATTCCGTAGTCTTTTAACAGCAGTTGCCGTTCTTCCGTACAGTCCATGCCGTAGGAAGGACCAGGTCTGGTCCCAACAAGGGCCGCTTCCAAGAATTGTCCACATCAGGATCTTGAAAAAAGGGGGTCGACCGACTGAAAAATTTTATTGCACCTTTCGATAGGTCTCGTCAAGACCTTTCCAACGAGTGGTCGGAAGGGGGGTCCAGGAGTCCGACTTCAGCAGTTGCGTACATCAGGAACTTGGAAAAAGAGGGTCAACCGACTAAACAAAATTATAGCAGTTTTTGATTGGTATTAAAAGTACGGGATTGCCGGGTAAAAAAGTACGAGATTACCTGTAAAAAAAGTACGGTGTTTCCCGTATTAAAAAGTACGGTATTGCCTGTAAAAAAAAACGACGGAATTGCCTGTTAAAAAAAGTACGGTGAAGTCTGGAGTAATCAGTTCAGGATTTACCGTGATCTTTTCTCGCAGTGTATGGCCCCTCAGAGGGATGGCCGGTAATCGATCGATAGTCGGAACAATCGATTATTTCTTGCGATAGTCGCCAAAAAAACAATGGATAGTGCACAGTCCGATTAATCGCTCAATCGATACTTTTATTGCGATTATTTTTCTGATCATGGCGTTTATTTTTGTATCTGCATCTGCGAAAATCGCTTGTTGAACCTGACTCCAACTCACTCCGCTCCGCCATAGACAATCAACTATATCCATAGACCAACTGCTTCATGCCCAGGCTGGGATCCATGTGTTACGCCGCTCCCTGATTGGTCGGTACCTTTCACTTCACTCGTAATTGGTCGGCTGTGGTCACCAAGCTGCCTCGGCAGCGAACGCCGCGTCCTGATTGGTCGAGGAGACTCGAGCTCTACCAATCAGAACGCGGCGTTCGCTGGCGGAGGCAGCTTGGTGCAGTCGATGCCACACTTGTGGAACAGTTTATACCTTTTAAGTTGATGTTTAGCTGCTTTCAGTGGGTGAAAAAGAAGCTCACTTAAATGAGGAATATCATCAAACGGCTCGATTTTTCAAATGAACTTTAATTTTAGAGCCTCAGAGAAAGTTTTACGGAGGAACACCGCTCGTGCCGCTCGTGCCGACAACTGATTGTTTGTGTTTCACTTGGTATTTATACCAACAAGCTTTGCTCAAAAACCAAGAGCCAGAAACATAGATTTGAACAGGCTAAATGCAATCAGCCCACTAAAATTGACATTTGTCGAGTTTTTAACCTTGAAATGTTGAAGTGAAAGGTACGGACCAATCAGGGAGCGGCGTAACACATGGATCCCAGCCGGGCATGAAGCAGTTGGTCTATGGATATAGTTGATTGTCTATGGCTCCGCCCGCGCTTACGCTGAGCGTAAACTGAGAACGCTGAGCTATTGTGATGTGATCCTCTTAAGTGATTTTAGGGTCCTAAAACGCTATTAAAATGCGATTGCTTGATAAAATTTGGACTCAAAATTATTGTTTTCTATTTTTCCTGTACTTAAAGCAAAAGTATTCGATAATCGGTCCTATCGATCATTTTTTTATCGATGTATCGAATAGGTAAAAATCGGTATTTTTGGTAATAGAGGTCCTCCAATGCTGACGTCACGAAGCTCACTGAGTGGCAAAACCGCGCGAGAATTCGAATGCGGAGACGGCGGTGGGTCAGGGTTTATTCGGGTACACTCTAAATGTCTTAAAATGAAATTTGACCTATGTTATTCGTATGTTACAGTGAATTCGGCGCAAGCATAATACGAAGCAATATTCCTTCGTAATACGAATCTTTTTAGCTTTTTCATTGTAAGATACAAAGAAAAACCTTCGTAATACTAAGAAAAACCACCTTCGTATTATGCTTGCGCCATTTCCTTCGTATTATGGGAAATTTCTTCGTAAGACATTTAGTGTGTAGGCGAACACGTAGGTGGCTGACTGAGTTTCAAGACTCATTTTCACGACTCAAAATATATTTCCTGCAACCAAAGTCTGCGATTTATGCGTCCATCTCTTACTTAAGACATAGTCAAACTCCGGCCCCGGCGCCGATCCTAAATTCAAACTCACGCGCTCCCTGCCACTCAGTGAGGATGGCCCGGTATGGCCTCTATGTTTTAAATCCGACGACAACTCTTCTACCACTGTTCGTAGAATTTCTCTCGTAGAATTTTTAACGTCAAACAATGCTCTTTTAATAAATTTCCAGCAAAAATAGCGAAAATTAAAGTGGGAGTGGTTTTGGGCCGAGGAAGGCGGTGTGCGTGTCACGTGACCAATGGAGGATCTCTATTCGATAGGAAGACTATCGATTATTTTGTTTCGATTGGCCATCCCTCCCTCTTTCACTTCAAGTAGAGGGTCCTTGAACAATCGAAGCGGATGTGATCGGTGCCCAGGTATAGTTTTGGAGGGCGTCTGAAATATAGGGTACACCGAAAACAGGCAAATGTTTTATTTAGAGTGCTAGGAAGTTTCTGTCTGAGGCTCCCCAGGTATGAATCACCATCGAAGTACCGTTGGGGCCATGAAGCGTGACCCCTTTACAATGTATACACGTGGCATAAGTTACTTTTACTTTGTCCAGTGATAGTTAGGGACGTATTTCTTGCGTAACAGGCATTTGGGGTGATTCGTAACAGACCCGTATATAACCAAGAATTTAAGTAGTTTTTGCCATTAAATGCTCGAATTGTTTCTCGAATTATCTGCTGCCTAATCCCAATACATTTACACGGCTCAAAATGCAGTTTAAAGCGAGTTATTCTATTCTTTCCTCCAAAATTGTAAAAAGTGAGGTTAGGGTTGACATAGCCGGTCAGATAATGCTGAGGCGGTCAACGGCAGCTTGTAATATAGAGTTTAAGGCGTCTGCAGGACATCCGAAGAACAACTGCTGGAGAACATAACATTCCCGATGATGCCCCATGCTGGGGCGATTCATAACAGCATGCAAGGGTTTGGAAAGCGTCTTAGATTTCCAAGATTACGGATTCCAGATTGATCCAATGGAACTGTACAGTCTAGATGAAGGGCCAGACTGCTCAACTGGCACAAGTTTGACACCGATATGCAGAATGTACTTTATTGTGTGTATAGAATTCCGAAATCTGTTACAAATCGCCCCACATTCCCTCACCTACAATGTTGTGTTATTTTTTTTTTGCATTTACTTGTTACAGATATCATATTCGCTATATAAATCAAAGAGCGTGCATTGTATGCTCTACCTGCACTGTTAAAAAATGGTTGTGTAGAAACAATCAGATGAGTGAAAATTTAGTCGTTCCAAAACAAAGAATTTTATCATGAACCAAAGCGAAAGAAATGTCGTTGAATCTTGTAAGCGACAATTTGTCGTTGAAGAACAAAATTCTTGTTATCACCCTCAACAAAACTATTTGTATGGAAACAAAATCTTTTGCAATTATCTGCTCAATTAAAGCAAATTATGAATAATCATCTATTGGTCTTCTTTAGTCATAGCAACATCACTATTATAAAAAAAGAACTAGGCAAAATAAATTTAGCGACAAAAGTACTCCATGAATACTTGTCCCAGATATTACAAAATCTTTTTCGACTTACAACTTTGAAAGTAGACTGCTAATGTGTTGAAAGTACACTGCTAATGTGTTATTACAAGTTAGTTGTTGTGAAATTATCCTTTAGTTCCAGTACGAGTTTGGTTTAACAAGCTATTCGTTCCAGAACAAATCTTGTCGCTAAAAAAATTAGCGATAATTGTGTCGCTAAGTTACGACAAAATTTTTGTCAGTGTGGAGCATGCCTCCAAGCACGCTCTAGATAGTGCATGCCTGCCAAGCATGCACTTACTAAGGACATGCATAGTGCATAAGGGATAGGGAGTTGCCTGCATCAGGAAGCGCGTACATAGCATAGCATGTATGCATTATAGTAAGTGCATACTTAGCAGGCATGCTCCAAGTAGAGCATCTAATGTACGCATTTGGATTTGTAGAGTACAAAGAAGTTGCAGATCAACGATTCAAGAAATGGAAAAAAAGTAAAGGGTTTCAAGTGCGTTCTTTTATTCGGGGGTCACTCATTTGGGCTCAAAGTGGACAAGCGTGGCGTCGCAGAAGGTGCCTTATCTCTCCTGGAAGGATTCCGATGCACTGTCACAGGGTCAAATGCCGAATTTGGATTGGGCTGCCAAACATGAATACCTAGTGAGTACTTTAAAACGGATGATTTCAAATTCGGGCCATCCTGATTTCCTGATTCAAGCAATCAAGTGCCTCCCTCCATTCAGCAGCAGTAGTTGTAAAAAGGGACCGGGCTCGAGCCCGCGTTCGACATAATGGGTTTCGCGTTGTGGGCAAACAATAATCGCAGTTCATCCATAACTGTTTGCCCAGACCGGCAAATTCGATATTTCGGCACCAGTGAAGTCGTACATCTTCTGGGGTCATTCCATCCTACTTTTACATCCCGTTACATCGACCCCCTCCGATTTGCTCCAAATTTTGGTCAAATGTTACCAACCTATAGATAAGTCGTCCACCAAAAAATTAGACCTCTACGATGCATGGTTTGGCTAAAAACGCATTTTTTCATTTTGACCATTTCTTCTTAAATTAGTGTAGGTTTTTACGAAAACGGCTATAACTTCCTTTCTAATCGCAAGACTCCGTTTAAACTTGGTACTCCCACTCAAAATTGAACAAGGAATCCAAATCTGCCGTCGGAATCGACCTAGGGTCACCCACAGTTGGTCAAATGGCCAAAATGCGAAAAAAATTGACATTTTTGCCAATTTCCAGCTGCAACACTTACAGGGCTCCTAGACAGCTCAAAATCTTCAGAAAAGTGCCCTATTTAAGAATCTGAATGCAGAAGTCCCAGTATATGCTTCCTAAGGGTTCGTTTTTGACCAAAACGCGAAATACCGCCCAAAACCGCTTGTTCCCAAGGACGCCACTTAGGCGGCACGGGTCCCTCCGCGCCCGCGTGGAAGGATCTGTAGTTGAACTGTAGATGAAACTGCAGTTGTTCATCTGCAGTCCGTTTCTGTAGTTCTTTTCTTCCCTTTATTTGTATGTAAAATGTAATCAGTTTTGTATCGTCCGCTTCAGTCAGTTGTATGATTTAAAGTGGACAAAAACTGTCCTTAGACTGCACTCTGTTGTCAGATCCAACTGCAGTCCACTCTGTCATTCCAAAATGTAGTTGAAACTGTAGTTCAAGTTAGCTTCATTTACAAGTGCAAAGTGTTGATATCAAATGCAGTTCTCAACTGCTCTTTACTTACACTTAGAAAGTAAAGACTAGTGTATGGCATATACAGTCCCGGGTTTAATTCATGATGCAGTCAGAAACTACACTTTGAGTTTGTGCCACTAGTAGTCCAAGTGTACTACCATCTTCACTCTGAATGTCCTTCAGCGCTGACACTTAAAAGTGATTAAATCTCTTTGAATTTTGCAAAGTGAAGCTCCGCACTGCTTCCAAACCGGCATGTCCGGACAAATGACGTGAAAATTCCCCGTGGAGTGGTCCGCGCCGGGCGGGAGTTGCGGTAAATCCCTCGTCTACCTGAGCGCGCGGGCACGGCCAGTGGCATCGCCCGGGCTGGACCCCGTCCCTCAGATGTCTCCGTGGCGCAGATGGCAGCGTTGCGGTCCGACAAGCGCGGCCGCCCGGGTTCGACTACTCATCAGACTGACAAACTTACACGACAAAACAAGGAAAGGAGGTAAGAGGAAGGGCGGAACTGCAGAGGCCCATCAATTCTCGGCACTATTTTTAGCAGATGATACCTTTACTCAAAAACATACCTAAAACTACAACTAAAAGACACATAAAGGTGTCAGCTAGCTTTTACTCGAGAGTCCAAAAACCAAGTGCGTATCCTAACAATATAATAGGGGCTGGCTGCCGGGGCGGGCTGGTGCGTCTGTGCACAGTGGGACAGAACGGTCAAAATTGGGAAAAAAATATTTGACGGTGGAAAACCACTCCTTGGGACCCAAAAAGGTCAGAAACCAAGCCAAACATGATTTGGACACCAAATAAGCCCCATAGCCTAGAAAAATACAGAAAAAAACGTTCAAAAGAGCTTAAAAATAGCTAAAAGTGTGAATATCAAAAAGTACTCACTCGACCGGGACCTGAGGTGGCCGGATTTGGATTCCCCACAAAATTTTGAGTCAGAATCGTGAAAAACATCCGTGGCATTTTCAATACCAGTCAATATTTGGGCCCTTTTAATAGTCCATAAAAGCTTAAAAAAGCTTAAAAATAGCTAAAAGTGTTAATATCAAAAATTACTCTCTCGACCGGGACCTGAGGTGGCCGGATTCGGATTCCCCACAAAATTTGGAGTCAGAATCATGAAAAACATCCGTGGCACTTTCAATACCAGTCATTATTTACACCCTTTGAAAAGCTGAAATATGCTGAAAAAAAGCTTTAAAATAGCTAAAAGTGTAAGTATCAAAAATTACTCTCTCGACCGGGACCTGAGGTGGCCGGATTCGGATTCCCCACAAAATATTGAGTCAGAGTCGTGAAAAACATCCGTGGCACTTTCAATACCAGTCATTATTTACACCCTTTGAAAAGCTGAAATATGCTGAAAAAAGGCTTTAAAATAGCTAAAAGTGTAAATATCAAAAATTACTCTCTCGACCGGGACCTGAGGTGGCCGGATTCGGATTCCCCACAAAATTCTGAGTCAGAATCATGAAAAACATCCGTGGCACTTTCAATACCAGTCATTATTTACACCCTTTGAAAAGCTGAAATATGCTGAAAAAAGGCTTTAAAATAGCTAAAAGTGTAAATATCAAAAATTACTCTCTCGACCGGGACCTGAGGTGGCCGGATTCGGATTCCCCACAAAATTTTGAGTCAGAATCATGAAAAACATCCGTGGCATTTTCAATACCAGTCATTATTTACACCCTCTGAAAAACTGAAATATGCTGAAAAAAGGCTTATTTAAAATAGCTATAAGCGTAAATATCAAAAATTACTCTCTCGACCGGGACCTGAGGTGGCCGGATTCGGATTCCCCACAAAATTTTGAGTCAGAATCATGAAAAACATCCGTGGCATTTTCAATACCGGTCAATATTTTGTATACATTTTGTTTACATTTGTACACATAAATTCTGAGGTATTGCGAAGCTTTTTTCAGCATATTTGAGCTTTCCAAAGGGTCTAAATATTGACTGGTATTGAAAAAGCCACGGATGTTTTTCATGATTCTGACTCAAAATTTTGTGGGGAATCCGAATCCGGCCACCTCAGGTCCCGGTCGGGAGAGTAATTTTTGATATTTACACTTTTAGCTATTTTAAAGCCCTTTTTCAGCATATTTCAGCTTTTCAAAGGGTGTAAATAATGACTGGTATTGAAAGTGCCACGGATGTTTTTCATGATTCTGACTCAAAATTTTGTGGGGAATCCGAATCCGGCCACCTCAGGTCCCGGTCGAGAGAGTAATTTTTGATATTTACACTTTTAGCTATTTTTAAGCTTTTTTAAGCTTTTACTGACTATTAAAAGGGCCCAAATATTGACTGGTATTGAAAATGCCACGGATGTTTTTCACGATTCTGACTCAAAATTTTGTGGGGAATCCGAATCCGGCCACCTCAGGTCCCGGTCGAGTGAGTAATTTTTGATATTCACACTTTTAGCTATTTTTAAGCTCTTTTGAACGTTTTTTTCTGTATTTTTCTAGGCTATGGGGCTTATTTGGTGTCCAAATCATGTTTGGCTTGGTTTCTGACCTTTTTGGGTCCCAAGGAGTGGTTTTCCACCGTCAAATATTTTTTTCCCAATTTTGACCGTTCTGTCCCACTGTGCTGTGCCTGCGGCGCAGCCTGCGCGGAATTCGACAATGGCACCCCTCCTCGCGCGCGACGGCCTGGGCGCAACATTCACAATCCCTCCCCGCTACAGCGCACAAAGGACTCAGCTTTTAAATACTATCTTTGGAATGAACCCGTACTACACCGTAGAAGAAAACCAAACGAGTATCATCTGCTTTCATTAACGTTCGTTGAATGAGATTTTTATATTTTTACTCAAATTTGTAATTTTTACAAAACTGTTATGAACTGTCCGACAAAACTGTAGTTAAAACTGAAACGTCCGAAATAAGTACTAGATTTTTTGCAGTCAAAGTACAGTTGAATGACAGTTAAGTGTACTTAAACTGCATTTTAACTGCAGTTCATTGCAAATAACTGCACTTCAACTGCACTTGAGCTGCAGTCGTATATCTGCAGTTAAACTGTGGTCAATGCATACTTCAAACCAGCACATTTATGAACACTTTAAGATCAATTGAGTTACACTTTAACTTCCCTCCTTATTCACTGCAAGGTGAAGTATGACTTCAGTTCTTGGGTGCAATTCAGACCGCAGATTCTCCCACGCGGGCGTGTTTGAAGGACTAGCTGGGTCATTTTGGGGTGCAGGTGGGCACCCCGCACTGTTAAGTACTCTAGAACGAAGGCCCACGCGCCTCCAAGGTCACACAATTAGGCGCACATCACGTATTTTGCCTAGATTCGGAATAAGCAGCGGAGCGCCTGGGAGGTAGGACATCCCGTCGACCTCTGCAGTGTTGTTGGTGGCCTGCCCAGGAAGGGTAAAATTGAAGAACAGAGAAAATTTTTCATTGTGTCTCTTTTGTTTTTTATTAATATTCAGATTAATTTTGTACACCCCCTACTTTCTACGCAGCAATTGTTGGCGGCTCCTGGCACGCAAATTTAAACTATGAACTACGAATGTTGGCAGTTCACATTGAACATCATTTAACTCAATCAAGTTCACTTTACACAAAACTTCAGGGAAACGTACACCATATAATCAGAGGGTCAGCTAAATTTTGTCAAGTAAGTGCTGTCAAGGCTGTCACCATCCCAGGGACAAGACTCAGATAATCTATTTTTACTCCAATTTAGCAAACTAACTATTGTTATTAAAAATGTGAGCAGTAAAGATGTATTGCTTTGTTTCAGGAACAGAAATTGAGTGCATACGAGTAAGCTCTGACCCAGAACCAGCATTGATTCACTCACTTTGTGATATTAAACCTACTTCTCAAGATTTCTCTCAGAGAGAATTTGTTGCTGTTTTGATTGAATCTAAAGTGTTTATGGGAATGATTACTGATGTACACCAAAGTGAAAGGGAGGTGGATCTAGCTCTCTTACTGCCATCCCTTCTGGTCCTCTGATTACACTGTGGCAAAAAGGTATAGAAAATTCGGTTAATTTTTTTGCCAGGATTCTTCGTAGCCCTCTTATCAATATTCTCCGTAGGCTCTTACAGTATTCTCAATAGGGCCGTACAGTATTCTCCGTAGGACGGCACAGTCTTCTCCGTAGGACCTGGCAGACTGTATAGCCCTACGGAGAACGCTGTGAGGTCCTACGGATAGTACTGTGCGGTCCTACGGAAAATACTGTAAGAGCCTACGGAGAATACTGACAAGAGGGTTACGGAGAATTGCCACAAGCTTTTTACAGAATTTTCCGTAGCTTTTTACCACAGTGTACATGGTGTACGTTGCACCTTTCCCTGAAGTTTTGTGTAAGGTGAACTTGATTGAGTTAAATGATGTTCAATGTGAACTGCCAACATTCGTAGTTCATAGTTTAAATTTGCGTGCCAGGGGCCGCCAACAATTGCTGCGTAGAAAATAGGGGGTGTACAAAATTAATCTGAATATTAATAAAAAACAAAAGAGACACAATGAAAAATTTTCTCTGTTCTTCAATTTTACCCTTCCTGGGCAGGCCACCAACAACACTGCAGAGGTCGACGGGATGTCCTACCTCCCAGGCGCTCCGCTGCTTATTCCGAATCTAGGCAAAATACGTGATGTGCGCCTAATTGCGTGACCTTGGAGGCGCGTGGGCCTTCGTTCTAGAGTACTTTACAGTGCGGGGTGCCCACCTGCACCCCAAAATGACCCAGCTAGTCCTTCAAACACGCGGAGGGACCCGTGCCGCCCAGGTGGCGTCCGTGGGAACAAGCGGTTTTGGGCGGTATTTCGCGTTTTGGTCAAAAACGGACCCTTAGGAAGCATATACTGGGACTTCTGCATTCAGATTCTTAAAGAGGGCACTTTTCTGAAGATTTTGAGCTGTCTAGGAGCCCTGTAAGTGTTGCAGCTGGAAATTGGCAAAAATGTCAATTTTTTTCGCATTTTGGCCATTTGACCAACTGTGGGTGACCCTAGGTCAATTCCGACGGCAGATTTGGATTCCTTGTTCAATTTTGAGTGGGAGTACTAAGTTTAAACGGAGTCTTGCGATTAGAAAGGAAGTTATAGCCGTTTTCGTAAAAACCTACACTAATTTAAGAAAAAATGGTCAAAATGAAAAAATGCGTTTTTAGCCAAACCATGCATCGTAGAGGTCTAATTTTTTGGTGGACGACTTATCTATAGGTTGGTAACATTTGACCAAAATTTGGAGCAAATCGGAGGGGGTCGATGTAACGGGATGTAAAAGTAGGATGGAATGACCCTCTGGCGACCTAACCTTATACTAAACGTTACTTTTTGGCCCGTCCCGTTTATTTTTTGTAAAAAAATGACGGAGGGACGGGCATATAGTATGATCCCTGCTGTGCGTCCGTTCGTTCGTCCGTCCGTCCGTCCGTCCGAGGACTTCCCGTGGTCTGATCTTGACCAAATTTGGTATGCAGCCTCCTTGGGTGACCCTAAGAACCGCCCGGTGGCAGCAAATCCGATCCGAGCCCCGGGGGCGCTGCTGCAGGTGCATCATGGTCTACATGGGGTCGAGGAGGATCTCGGCAACGGATGCAGCTAGGAGGGCATGTAGGGGTATTTTTGGAATCGGGGCGACGAGAGAAAACCAATGGTGCCAGTTTCGAGCGAATCGGAGAACTTCGGACCCGTGTTCAAATCCCAGCGGAGTATTTTTTGAACATTCTTTTTATTCGAGTTTTTGCATTGTTTTTGATGTTTTCGAGGGTGCTGATGACGAAAACGACATTTATTTTAACCCCAGACTCAGGTTTAAGGGGAGGTTCTACTGAAAAAATAGCACTTTTCAAATTGAGCCCCAGTGTTAACATTTGTTGCATATGTGTAGTACTACATTGTTTTAAGTCAAACATGAAATTTAGAGCCCAATACCTTCCTCCAAATCCAGTCGAAGAGGTTTTTTCAGCCTATTTTAGCAATATCTTAAAAAGTTCTCCTACGCAAAGTATTTCAACGTAAACTGATGTTCTGGACATTTTTCACTTCTTTGGCTCATATGCAATAAAGCGTGGCATCACCAAGACATGGGACCCAACAAATTTATTTTGGCATTGCTTATCAGAAAAAAAGACACTAAAATATCAGGATTTTGACCATTTTCTTGAAATTTTAGTGACATGCTGTGTTAAAAACACAGCTTCTGATTTTGCAATGGTTCCAGTATCTTACTAATGCCACGGATTATCAATTATGAACCAAAAAAGTGAAAAATGCCCAGAACATCAGTTTACGTTGAAAAACTTTGCGTAGGAGAATTTTTCAAGATACGACTGGAAATAGCAGAAAATTCCTCTTAGACTGGATTTGGGGCTTGGTATTCCTCTGCAAACTTCAAATTTTACTATTTACTATAAAATACTTTTAATTTACAATGAACATAAATAGTGGTACTCACTTTGAAGAAAGTAAGATTTTCAGTAGAACCTCCCCTTAATTCCCGTCAGGGTCAAACATAGGCGAAAATCGTACGTTTCTTAATGTACGGGACGGGCCAAAGTTGCCGATGTATATCGCTACTTTTCCTGTTATTCCTTTATGCTCTGAGAGTTTTTTTGCGGAGGTATCATCTCTGGTCGCAAAGTGACCAGTGAGGTTTACATTCAACATCAGATTGCAAAACACCATTCAGCCAACACAATTTTTATCTAGGCCAGATTATTAAAATAAGTGATCCATGTTTAGTTGCTGAGCGAAGCGAAGCACCCTGTTTGGGATTTTGAATAGCTCATTTGTCCGACACCCCCCCCCCCTGATACCTTTAGTTTACAAGAGGTATCTTCCTCTGTTTATTTTTACTATATTCATATGCGTATGCATAGTCGAAGCTCCATAGTCCAAGCTCCATAGTCCAAGCTCTATAGTCCAAGCTCCATAGTCCAAGCTCCATAGTCTAAGCTCCATAGTCCATCCATACTCTATAGTCCAAGCTCAATAGTCCAAGCTCCATAGTCGTACGCCAAGCTTCATAGGCCATTTAGTTTGAGAATAAGATCTGTCGCGAGTAGGGTATGATCTTTCGCGAGTAGAGGAAGATCTGTCACGAGCCCGTTAGGTTAGGTTAGGATTGGTTGGACCATTTAGTTTGAGAATAAAATCTGTCGAGAGTAAAGTAAGATCTGTCACGAGTAGAGTAAGATCTGTCACGAGCCCGTTAGGTTAGGTTAGGATTGGTTGGAACATTTAGTTTTAGATTATTAAATAGCCTTCCGTCGATTCAAGGAGAAACCAACCATTGCCGAATCACAATCCTTCGCGCAAAAGCATACTTCCTGGCTATCACCCCCCAAAAAGAAAAGAGGGTCATTTTCAAAATAAACACATCCAAATTTACTACTGATGAAAATGCATTTCCATCTCCAGCAGAATCCAGCTCAGCATCGAGGCCGAAGGCCTTCCCCTGGCTAGTAACTTCACCCTGCATTCGTTTTAACGCGAACCGTTATTCGTTCTGGGTCACAACGTCGGCAATGATGCGCATGCAGCCCCTCACTTTGGGACCTTTCAGTGGCTTCGGAAACAAATACAGGGTGTACACTCTGTACCGGCCATACGGCAGCGAGGGAAAATGTCGCAGAGGACTGATCCTGGCCGGCGCGTTCCCTCCACGGTAAGTTCCCTAGTAGAAAGCATGAAATAAAAACAAGCATTAATTTAATGTCGCCCCTCAGCATTTACACGGAGATTCCAAACGCTATGAGATAGCACATATGGTGCAATGCAGCTGAGATATCGCACCATACGTGCAATGCCATAGCCATATTGCACCTTGTGCAATACGTCCCGAAAATGCCCTACGCTTATGCATGGGAAGGCCAATTGGTGCAATGAAAACGTTTTCAAATGCATTGCACCAATTGGCGTTATACTCAAAGCGTTTGGATTCACATTAACCCCACCGCACTGTTAAACAATTCCGTACTTTTGTACGAAAAATGTACAGACGAATATAGCACGGAAGTACGGACACAAGTACGGAACGTAAGCACATGCCCCATTAGAACTCATAATCGGGTACGGAAAAATAGTACAGAAGTTTCGCAATAGGACAGGTATGGACGGTCCAGGCAAATTATTGAACAGGCATGTTCCGTACTTTCAGTTTCTGTTCTCAGGCAGGTTTTTTTCCTGAAGGTCTGGTGCGTCATATGTATTTCTTACGTCAGCAATGGGGCACTTGGTGGGTGCCTGCGTGGCTTCAGCTATGACTCTGATAATGTCCGTTACGATTTCTTCATAGACGAAGCAGAGGTCGCCTAGAGCCATCATAAGGAAATGATCCCTCCAGCCAGACACCGTGTCCCACCGAGCAATGTCCAATGCCATCTGCAAAGGAGATATCACAGGGATGTCTTCGAGAATCGGCAACTCGATCAGCAACCACCCCTATTTCAGACAAACTAGTATTAACAATTCTTAACGGTGCTCGTTTAACTAAGTTCAGCTTTGCATTTTCTGGGTAACAAAAATTACTTTCTACCAAATACAAGGCAGGTGTACGCCAGACCGTGTCTTGTAATAGGCTTTGTGATGCTGCGCCAGTTTCGACAATCCACGCCCGGCGTATACGCACCATGGCCTGCGGCGCTACACTGAGAATGAAAAAGTCATGATCAATACACTTCGATTTTCACTGGGTTTGTGTGAAGATAACTCAAAAGCCCGCCTAACAGAGGAAGATAATCAGTTTAAAAGGAGAATTCCAAATCGCCAAAGTAGGAGGTCAAACCGTTTGCCTGTGGTCGCTTCACGAAATTTGAGTACCATCAAAAAAAGGCAAAAGCTGCTTCTTTCCCTCGTATTTCCATGTACTTATCGTACCTTACCGTCAAGTTCAGTCCCATGACTAAAATTTTATCATGTTATATGGTCATTGGACTTTACTTTGGCGTTTCGGGAGTGCTCGTATTGCTCGCCGTTTTCTTACAGTTGAACATCAAAGGTTTTCACTACCTGCGAGGTAAATCCGGACAATAAGGGTTATTTTCTTCAATTTCCCGCATAATGTTAAGGTAGTGGGTTCAAAATTGTGGACATGCATCCCCACCGTTAAGTAGGATAAAGAAAGAACGAAAAATAGCATTGCAGCTATGTTTAAGAGCTTTACTCGAGACAGTGTTGTCAATTTAGGGGTTTTGATAGAAATTATTCCTTATAATATGCTTTGAGTAATAATCAAACACTTCAGTTCGCAGCAAATGTCCTTGGACGCCTTCTAAGAGCATGCCTCACATCAAAACAAGCGAAAGGAAGCTCGAGCAGTGTCAAATTTTAAGGTCGTCCGGCATTGCCCCATAGGTCGTCCGGAATTACCCCAGCCTGAGGCAATTCCGGACACGTGCAGGGCTTTTGTTAGGCGCCTATATCTCCCTAATTGTTGCTGAGATTTGGCTTTCATGTGTACCATTTTGAAGGTTAAGGTCCATACTTTACGCTCCTGTCATAACATTTAACCCAAAAAGCATATTCAAGCTCAAAGACCAAAAAGAAAAAAAGCGTCTGGAATTACCCCACTCTCCCTTACACACTAAATGTTTATGTCCTTTTATTGTTCTTAGCTCTGGCCGTTTTTGAGCACACGGAAGTTATGTATAAATTTGTTCATGAATTAGGGACAATGTTTCTATATTGTGCTTAAGTATTTACAAAATTGTACCTGAATTATGAACAAATTTGTGCATAACTTCAGTATGCACATACACCGCCACACATTGGGCCACGGAGCAGGTATGTTTGCCACGTGTCCCTGTGGTGAAATTCTGTCCAAGGAAAAAATGTCATGAAATTTTGCGCCATAGTTTTGGACATGAAGTCTATAAGCATCCAGTGTGTATGGGCCCTCAAAGTTGCTCCATGTCACTATTTTCACCAAAACTTGGGGCATGTCCGATGCATTTCAGCGCCCTTTGAAGTTGCTCGTGGACGATTTTGCTCCTTCTTGGCTTAAATGTTAGGTCAACACCCCTTCAAAATTTCAACCCTCACTGAAAACGTACACTGTTAAAAATAATCGTAAATTTACGACATTTTGTAAAACAATTAGGTCGTTTTTAAACGACATATTTTGTTACGACTCAAGTCGTAAATATACGACTTGAGTAGTAAATTTACGACACATTTGTCGCTAATTTTGATAGTTTTAAACGAATTAAGTCGTAAATTTACAACTTAATCGTAAGTTTACGAACGATCGTAATTTATCTATGGAATATGTTGAGCAGTTATGACTTAAGTCGTACATTTACGAACCTTTTCGTAAATTTGTGTAATGAATCGTAAATGAACGACACAAATCGTAAATAAGCGAGCAAAATTGCAACTTTTCATCTACTTTTCGGGAATTTTAGATTTCAAAATATGTAATCGCGATTACGACATTGTCGTAGAGAAATGATTTTTTAGTCGTTCAGTTACGACGAAGTGGTTTCAGAACGATTTCTGTCGCTATCAAAATTAGCGACGTTTTTGTCGTTAATTTACGACAAAATTTCTGACAGTGTAATGGTCGGACACATGGCCAAATTATGGCTTGACAAAAAGTCACGCCAAAAATTGGCGCGACACGAAATTCACGCCGAAAACCGGCGTGACATGTGCGTCACGCCCTCATTTGGCGTTATTGACAACGCGTTTTCTGAGACAAGTCACGTCAAAAAGCGGCATGACAAGAAATTGGCGTGAATTTTTGAGTCACGCCGATTTTTGGCGTGACTTTTTTATCATGCCGTTGAATGGCGTGACACTTTATTCACGCCCCTGCAGCGGCACGAAGTCACGCCGGTAGATTTTCAGTGCTTTTGGTCAAGTTTTATAGAAACTGAAAGCAATCGAAGTTTTGGTCCATTTCAAACATTTTTTTCGGGACTGATTGACAGAGAAAGTCGGCATTTTCTATAATTGAACCTGCGAGGGTGTGGGATTTCGTGCAAGTGTCTTGTCGGTAGTTCGTATGCATACAAGGAACCTACACACTCAATGTCATGGGACTTTATTTGTCCCACGGTTTATGCAATTTTAAGCACATCCGACGCTGATACAATTTTGTTCCCGTCTGGTGACACATTTTGTCCGGCGCCAGCTGCAACTTGTACTTTCACTAGACAATTTGTCCCGCCTGGCGGACACAAAATTGCATCACCACCGGATGTGCTTAAAATTGCATAAACTGTGGGACAAAAAAAGGCCCATGACATTTAGTGTGTAGGGTCCGCTCACACTCTCAGAGCCACATTGACTTTTTGTTCATAGCAGCAGCAACATTTCCTAAGTAGCATATGAATATTTTTACGCAACAATAATACTTAGAATTTTGTTCATATGCCGCGAATAAAAAGTCCATGGTATATGTACAATTCCATAGACAATATTCTTAGTATATTACCAACAAATTTGTTGATAAAATTGTTGATAAATTTGTTGATAAAAATTTACCAGAATAATCACTAACAAAACTTATGTCGTTACTAAATGACACTTTTGATGCTAATTTTTTCAGCGTCAACACACTCAATGTCATGGGACTTTTTTTGTCCCACGGGTTATGCAATTTTAAGCACATCCGGTGGTGATGCAATTTTGTGTCCGCCAGGCGGGACAAATTGTCTAGTGAAAGTACAAGTTGCAGCTGGCGCCGGACAAAATGTGTCACCAGACGGGAACAAAATTGTATCAGCGTCGGATGTGCTTAAAATTGCATAAACCGTGGGACAAATAAAGTCCCATGACATTGAGTGTGAAGATTTATTTTGGAACGGATAGCTTGTTGGGCCACTTGTTAGTCAGCGACAAGTATTGCAAGTCCATAAAAATATATGTAATGTCTGCGACAAATATTGATCATGTACATAGAATTTTTGGCTGAGCGATAGCGAAGCCTGTTACTCAGGTGGGGTTGAAAATTTTTTCCTGTCTGCGTGCGTGCGTGCGTGTGTGTGTGTGTGTGTGTCCGCGCTACTGCTCCTGAACGGCTCGGCCGATCTCGGTGAGATTTTGCACACTTTTTGGGTATGTCCTTGGCTCAGCACACGCGAAATTTCACAATCCTAGCTCAACTGGTTCGGTTTTTATAGCCGAAAAACACCTAAAAAACGGCGAAAAATCGAGTTTTCTGCAGGCAGATCACCTCTGTCTTAAGGAAAGGGGGGTCTGGGGGGCGGAGCCCCCCAGCCTCGACAAGTTAAAAAGTCAGGCCAATGCAGCCCTAGGCACGAAATCAAATGCTGTTTTGACCTTCAATCACGCAAATTGGTATGCGGATGCCTGGAAAAGAAACCTAGCCTGCCGAAGGCAGGCAAGCGCCGCAGGCCAAGGTAGGTGTAACGCCAGGCGTGGATTGTCATAACTGGCGCAGCATCGCGAAGCCTGTTACGACAAGACACGGTCTGGCGTACACCTACCTTGTAACTTCTTAAGGCTAGGGGGCTCCGCCCTCCAGACCCCCCTTTCTCCAAGCCAGAGGTGATCTATCTGCAGAAAGCTATATTTTTCGCCGTTTTTTAGGTGTTTTTCGGCTATAAAAACTGAATCAGTTGAGCTAGGATGGTGAAATTTCGCGTGTGCCGAGCCAAGGACATACCCAAGAAGTGTGCAAAGTGTCACCGAGATCGGCCGAGCCGTTCAGGAGGAGTAGTGCGGACAGACAGACAGGCAGACACACAGACAGACAGACAAAACTTTTCAACCCCACTGAAGTAACAGGCTTCGCTATCGCTCAGCCTATTAGTCACTACACACTTAATGTCATGGGACTTTTATTGTCCCACGGTTTATGCAATTTTAAGCACATCCGGTGGTGATGCAATTTTGTGTCCGCCAGGCGGGACAAATTGTCTAGTGAAAGTACAAGTTGCAGCTGGCGCCGGACAAAATGTGTCACCAGACGGGAACAAAATTGTATCAGCGTCGGATTGCTTAAAATTGCATAAACCGTGGGACAAATAAAGTCCCATGACATTGACTGTGTACTGACTCCGTTTCTTTCTTACTACTGACAAAATCTCTTAGTGGCCACTAACAAATTAGTCCCAGAAGGCCTCCATACTTCTTTTAAATAACGAGTGGCAGATTTGTTAGTAAGGTTAACATACAAAATGTCAATATGTTACACATAGATTTTTATCAGTAAGATACCTAAAAAATTGTTCACAAATTAGAAATAATTTTTTGGCTGAGCGATAGCGAAGCCTGTTACTCCAGTGGGGTTGAAAAGTTTTGTCTGTCTGTCTGTCGGTCTGTCTGTGTGTCTGTGTGTCTGTGTGTCCGCACTACTCCTCCTGAACGGCTCGGCCGATCTCGGTGAGATTTTGCACACTTCTTGGGTATGTCCTTGGCTCGGCACACGCGAAATTTCACCATCCTAGCTCAACTGGTTCAGTTTTTATAGGCGAAAAACACCTAAAAAACGGCGAAAAATAGAGATTTCTGCAGATAGACCACTTCTGTCTTGAGAAAGGGGGGTCTGGGGGCGGAGCCCCCCAGGTACGACAAGTTAAAAAGTGACAAGGGTCAAGATCGTGTTGTCCGTAGGTAAAACAACTCTATTTAGAATGTAGGGGGGTCTGGGGGGCGGAGCCCCCCAGCGTTCAACAAGTCAAAAAATAACCGACAACGGACAAGCCATTGCCTGCCGCAGGCAGGCTAGCGCCGCAGGCCAAGGTAGGTACGCCAGGCGTGGATTGGAGGAACAGGCAGCGAGACATCGCGAAGCCTGTTACGACAAGACGCGGTCTGGCGTAAACCTACCTTGTAAGTAAAAGTACAGACAAAAAAGTCAGTATAGCTCTGAGAGTGCAAGGGACGCCTGTTGCCGTAATGTGGTGCAAATAGTACAAGGTAGGTGTACGCCAGACCGTGTCTTGTCGTAACAGGCTTCGCGATGCTGCGCCAGTTTCGACAATCCACGCCTGGCGTGGATTGTCTTCCTTGGCCTGCGGCGCCAGCCTGCCTTCGGCAGACTGCTTTCCTAGACAGACCGTAGAAATGGGCGTGATCCCCTCAAAATAAGCATTTGGTCATCAAAATCTACACTAATAGAACTTAACTTTGGGTCGGGGGTCCAAATGGGTTCTATTTTCGCCATCAGCAAACCTCCTAAACATAGGAAACGACATGAAACTTGACAAAAAGCTGAAAGTACCTAAAAAGTTGTCTTTTTTGCCGTTTTTAAGTGTTTTTTGGTAGTTTCAACCGCAGGAATTGAGATAGAAAGCTGAATTTTCGTGTGTGGCGAGTCAAGGATATACCTAATGACCCTGCAAAATCTCAGAAGAATCGGCCGAGCCGTTTAGGATGAGTAGTGCGGACACACAGACATGAAAAACTTTTCAACCCCACTGGAGTAACAGGCTTCTCTATCGCTCAGCCAACAAAGGCGAACGCAACACACCCCTATGAAGGGTAATTGGCTGAGCGATAGCGATGCCTGTTACTCCAGTGGGGTTGAAAAGTTTTTTCTGTCTGTCTGTCTGTGTGTCTGTGTGTCCGCACTACTCCTCCTGAACGGCTCGGCCGATCTCGGTGAGATTTTGCACACTCTTTGGGTATGTCCTTGGCTCGGCACACGCGAAATTTCACTATCCTAGCTCAAATGGTTCAGTTTTTATAGCCAAAAAACACCTAAAAAACGGCGAAAAATCGACTTTTCCGCAGATAGATTACTTCTGTCTTGGAGAAAGGGGCGTCTGGGGGGCGGGGCCCCCTAGCCTCGACAGGTTTAAAAGTGACAAGGGTCAAGATCGTGTTATCTGTAGATAAAACAACTCTATTTAGAATGTAGGGGGGTCTAGGGGCGGAGCCCCCCAGCATTCAACAAGTTAAAAAATAACCAACAATGGCCAAGCCATTGCCTGCCGCAGGCAGGCTAGCGCCGCAGGCCAAGGTAGGTACTTACGCTAGGCGCGGATTGGAGAAACAGGCAGCGAGACATCGCGAAGCCTGTTACGACAAGACGCGGTCTGGCGTAAACCTACCTTGATTGTAATCTACTGCAGCTAGGCCATCTCTGACATGGTATTCAGTGTTTGAAGTTTTGCGTGTAACGTTCCCCAAAATGGGTCCTTACCGATGTTCAATGGGTCTTAGATCACATGAGTATAGCGCCAGTTGGTGCAATGCCCTCCCATTCTCATGCATAGGATATTTTCGGGGCGCATTGCACGCAAGGTCCAACATGTCAATGGCATTGCACGTGTGGAGCGATTTCTCAGTGCATTGTTCCATACGTGCTATATCCAAAGCGTTTAGAATCTCAGTGAACCCATCCCCGACGCGTCTGGACCCACTGATTACGGGTCACAGCCCATTCTGGACGGCTTAGTCTGAATAGGTTTTAGCCCTTTCGTAAGGGTAAGAACCCATTTCCAAACGGGTTTCGCCTCCTATGCGGTCGGACCCAAATGAATTGGGTACATGAAATTATAAAGGTTGGCGCAACAATCTTTTCTTTCGTTATGAGAGGGAAAACAAACTTTGGTTTTATCTTGCAGGCAAAGGAATCTACAAGTTTCTCGCATGATCACGCCAGAACATCTACAGCACTGGTTCCAACCAAATTCGGGCAGTTGTAAAAGTTAAAGTTTTGTTTCGCTTTTATAAAATGTCATGTTTGGCATTGCCACGAAATGAGTGGTATGACTGACATGGGGAAAATGTCATGAGTCGTGGAACGTTGAAGGTTTTACGTTTCCAACGGTATACCTTAATCATTCAGTTTTTACCACGGCCAAGCAGCAAAATGTGTGACTTAGCAGGGATCTTTAACGTTACATTTAACTAACACTGCTCTCATAAAGTAACAAAAAACCATGTTCGCCATAGGTAAAGGGGTATGAAATGTTGCAAGTTTCCAAACAGAAGTTTGAAAAGGTAGAAGAACTTATCCTTTTTAAAAGAAGTACTGCGTTATAGTCCGGACGTTAGCGGCGCATACCGGGACCCACCTTGCAAAATGTGATACCGGAATGCCACTTGGCACAGTTGTTGTACTAACCCTAAGGATCATTTTAAGAGGTGGAGCCCAGGTGGACCCCCCTGCAGAGCGGCAGTAGACGCTTTTGCCTATTTTCCAGGGGCAGCATTGAAAATCATTCGAAATAGACCTTATCTGACTGGCTATGGACCTTATCTGACTGGCTATCAACTTGAGTTTTGGTACAGGACCACTTCTTTGGATGCCCAACGTGATTTTACTCTGGTTGGTAACGTAGCAATGCGTCAAACGGGAATTGCCTACCTCCCAGGAGCAAAATACCGTTTTCGCGAATATTAAGTTCTTGACGTCCATTAATCGGTGCATGCAAACTCCTGGGTAATCGATTGAGTATAAAAACACATTTCATCACTGCATGCGTTTAGAATGTGGACGTGGAAGAGCCCCGAACGCGCATTGAGGGTACAACGCGGCGTGACTTTTCGGTCACGACGGGTTTCGCCATGAATTTTCCCATGAAACGCCTCGTTGTTTCTTATGTCATAGGGTATTTCGTAGAAGAGCTGGGGCGGAAATCTTTGGGATTCTTACTAATGCGTTGAAGGAAAAGCACTATACAACGGCCTGAAGTAATAGGATTTCTACTAATAAGTGTGGCAAAAAACCAATCACGAGTATAGGAAATCAAATTCCTTTACTCGGTTCGGATTTTTACTACACCGCATTGGCAATAGAACGAAAAGCATAGGAATTTTCCAAATCACGTATAGGATTTTCATTTCCCATACCGAATTTGGTACTTTTACCATATGACGGTGTAGTAGAAATGCCATTATTTTTTAGAGTTTATGTATCGGGCGGTTGCGTCAAAGTAGTGGCGACAGCAGAGGACCCCCCCCCCCTCCATGAAAAAAGGGGGCGTCGTGCACGAGAGAATTTTTGCGAAAGAGGCTGCCCTCACGTCAAGTAGCCCACATACGGCAGCACCCGTAGATATTCCTATCGTATATATCTGCATGTAAGCTATTGGACTGCGTGTACCAATGTCGTACCCTCAAGGGGTAGTCCACATATTACGTAAGCACCTTGGGGGGGAGGGGGAGGTAGAGCTGAGGCTTACGCTTGATTACAGAGGGGGAAGGGGGGTGACCGTCTTGATTACGTAATCAAATTGTTAGGTCACTCTATGCAATGGTGTTGATCTAAACATATAGGGAAATACTGCAGTATCGCGCAGTAGATACACCGACACCGAACTCACTTTCTCACTCTACAAATCAACGAGTGTACAGGGTATGCTCTAACTGGAGCATGCCTGCAAGCACGCTCTAGCTAACGCATGCCTGCCAAGCATGCACTAACTAGTGCATACATGCCATGTACACGCTAACTGAAGCATACATTTACTGCATAAGGGATAGGGAGTTTTCTGCATCAGGAAGCGTGTACATGGCATGTATGCACTAGTTAGTACATGCTTGGCAGGCATGCGCTAGCTAGAGCGTGCTTGCAGGCATGCTCCAGTTAGAGCATACTATGTACACTCTTCGATTTTTAGAGCATCCTCCCAAAGTCACATTGATGATTATGCGCATTTATCATTCCGCTAAGAAGCTCTTTTGTCAAGACGAAATGGATGTAGGAGGTTTATAAAATGAATGAAAATTCACATTAATGTGAACAATCGTCAATACCGTAAAAGCGGATAAAATGGAAAACTCCTTAAATTCTTCTCAGTGATCGTTTCGAGACAAGGTACACACAAGTTAGGTTGCTAGCAAACGAATTTACTAGGTCACCGCTCGGTACTATCATTGATCATAGGAAATAATTTCAGGGATAGTCGCCCCCACCACTGCATGGTTAAAACGGTTCCTGGCTTTCCCAGGAACTGCCAGGAACTCTCCAGAAAACGACTAAGTCTCACCCATAGGTTGAAATTACTTTTTTTATCACTCGTACCGTGTTTGTGAACATATAGCAATTGGATTTGGATTCCACTCGGTTTTTTTTTTTTTTTTTTTTTTTTTAAATTTTGCGGATTACGTAATCATACGTGAGGGGGGGGGGTCTAACCGTTGATTACGTTTGATTACAAGGGGGAGAAGGAGATCAAAAATCCAAAAATCGTGATTACGTAATATGTAGACGACCCCAAAGGCGCGTTCGGGGCTCTTCCACGTCCACATTCTAAACGCATGCAGTGATGAAATGTGTTTTTACACTTAATCGATTACCCAGGAGTTTGCATGCACCGATTAATGGACGTCAAGAACTTAATATTCGCGAAAACGGTATTTTGCTTCTGGGAGGTTGGCAATTCCCGTTTGACGCATAGCTACGTCACCAATCAGAGTAAAATCACGTTGAGCATCCAAAGAAGTGGTCCTGTACCAAAACTCAAGTTGATAGCCAGTCAGATAAGGTCTATAGCCAGTCAGATAAAGGTCTATTTCGAATGATTTTCAATTCTGCCCCAGGAAAATAGGCAAACGCGTGTACCGCCGCTCTGCAGGGGGGTCCACCTGGGCTCCACCTCTTAAAATGATCCTTGGGGATAGTACAACAACTGTGCAAAGTGGCATTCCGGTATCACATTTTGCAAGGTGGGTTCCACTAACCTCCGGACTATTACGGGTTACAACTTAAACCCTTATGATAACGTTATGATGCCCTTCCGAGGTCAATTAAGGATCCCTGCTATAGAGTGCAATGCCAGAAATCGGAACGTTGGCGGTAGTTGTTTCATAAACGAATCTCCTTGGTCGAAAAATGGTTAAATGTACTTTACCGCAAATGCACTTTGTGCAGCCCTGTGTCGGAGCAGATTAACGGGCAGGCACATGCAAAGGAAGGCCCGAGCAAAGAGTCGCATAGTGTGTGCGTGAGTGCTCGACCGGAAAACACTGTCTGTTTACGTCGCTAGCGCTCTCTTGATGGGATCCCGAGCTGGTTGCGTGTCCACGCCGGCCTACCGCTTTGCAGCTTTGCTCGCGGAAACCAATGATGGAAAAAACTTTGATACGCTGCAACGCGTTGCATGGCGTTCTGCGGCTAGGAAGCCTAATGACCCCACAGAAAAATAGATGACGTGAAAAAACAAGAAAACGAGCGATACTCAGTACAAACCGGCAACTCCAGTCGGACTCGACATTTCGCGACTATTGGAAAGATTTGTCGGGCAGATAGATGCGGACTGTAAATCTGCGAAAATGTGATCCACCTGAGGAGACCAAAGATGGTAAATACTGTTCTTGACAACGCTAGATATATATACTCGCCTGTACACAAATGGAAGGGTTTGGTGCCGAGTTGTCGGCATCTTCTAACCAAGGGAAGCCCGCCCGCAGGACTTCTTTGCAGGTTGCATGCACCTTGGCCTATTCAAGCAGAAATATCGAATGATAAAATCAAGCTGACTTCTTTGAGTGTCGTATCCTGTCTTAAAAGCAGGAGGAAAAGTTCAATTAAACAAGAAATATGGAGCTAAAGATTACACTCCGTTGCAGGTGTGGGGTTGCTGCAAATTGAACAGCAATCCATTGACAGTTTGGACACTCCAGCAATGGCAACCCGTTCCCCATCATCATTGTAGTCTGTGGTCACTGTGATGTGGGGAGACCGCTTTTCATAAGTATCATCAAGGACTCCTGAGACTTCATCAGCAAGGACTGCCTAGAGAAAGGAAAATTTTAACACTGAAACAGCCACATGATGCAAAGCTGCCAATGAGATAAACTTACTTCAATCACAGAAATGAGAGGTTTCACTTTCCCATTCTTGAATTTTGTGGGTGTCAACTTTTCTTCTGGCAGGTTTCCCTAAGGGGTTCAGCAACTAATGTCATTAGGAGCAGCAGACTAACAAAAACAAACAAAAAAACTGCTTAGTCGGTTTCCAGCTCCATTTTAATTTCAGTTGTATATTTTAAGTTTTACTTACCCGACTTGTAGCCCGAGGTGTTCTTGATTGTTGTTTTGAAGCTGTCATAGGCTTGAAAGCTGGAGGAGGAACATCTGCATTTAAAATACATAGATGATTTCTCTATGTTGATAAAGTTAAAGAAATAAATGTCGCGTCTCTTTTCTTACCCAGTCTTATTAGTAAGTTGTGCTGTTCAAGACGGGCTGATTCATTTTGTTGCTCTGCAGGGTCTATGGCATCCCATAGCTATTGAGTGTAATATTTTGCCAATTTTAAATCAAATGGCACAGGATTACTATGTCTAGTTGGGTACTGCAAAACAGAAAATAGCTTTGATTGCAAGCAAACTAAATGTGAAACTATGTACTTGTATTGTAAAAGAAAAGTAAACAAAGCCAAATGAATTTACATCAGTATATTTTGGTTGAAGTCTGTAGTCCACTACAGTGTCTTTGACCCCTTCATCGTTTTGATTGGCCTGGGAAGACAAGAAATGAATTCTCATTAAGGGGTGAACCATGTCCAATGCGAATGTTAGGGCATTGGGGATAAACATACCAGATTTCTTTCAATCCATTTGAGATAAATGAAAAATTCCGTATGAAATTGGAGCTTAGAAGTTCAAATTCTTGATCCTTAAGTGGGGTCCCTTTCACCTCTGACCTTTTTCAACTAAAGCATGGTTCATGAGTCTTCAAACGATTTCTCAACGAAGCACCATCTGTACGCACACTCCGGCATTGAACTTTCAAAGCACCGAGGTCACCTTCTTGAAGTTTTAGATGGAAATTACGTCCATCAACGGATAACAACACAATTACTTCTGCCATTTTTGAACAGGTAACGGCTCCGCGCTCGCAGTAGCCCGCTCTGCTTGCGCGTGATTGCTGCCATCATACAATGTTATAACGATGGAGGTTTGTTTTCTATAAGCTATTGCATTTGAAAGTGATGTATTTTGTTTGGCGCTATTTACGTTTTATTTGGCAATTTTTTTATAATCGACTGTTTTTAAGTCATTCATCAAGGGTTATTTTCTGCCAACACAATTAGAGATACTTTATGTTGATGTGTTGTGCGTACAACTTCCTCTTCCTATTTCACGTCCTACACACACGCTAGGACAAGCTGCACACACCTCAGATTCATGTTTCGGACGGTTTGCCCAGTTTGCCTGCCGGTCATATTGCTGTTGTCACACTTTTAGTTTTCTTGTCCCGATAACCCGTTGGCCCGTGTTCCAGGGGCCTTTAAAACGCCATTGGACGGTGGGTTTTATCAGAACCATCCACTTGTGAAGAAAGACCCTTTGACCCTTGAAGTGGGCATCTGTGCAGACGGTGCTGATGTTGTAGTCTGGATTTAATCTAGTTCTATTTAACTGGATTTAAGTGATGTTGTGCGATATGAGTGCAGGAGCAAAGAAACGACACGAACAGGGTTGAGTCTGGGCAGGAAGTGAAGTATTTATTCTTTTTTCTACTGGAGTTGGAGAACATGACACTTGCAGTATGATAATTACAATTAGCTAATGAAGCTAATTACAGAGTATGAGAGATATGTACAGCTGGAGTTTTTGAGTACAGTATAAATATACAACAAATATGAAATGAGACGATTAAAGTATTTACAACCTTCCTCTTAACCCAGGTACCTTCACTCTCCGACACTCCACGGACATTTTTTTCAGTAATCCTACAGTTTAATTATTTTTTCTGCAATTGTAGTCCTTTTGATTGTAAGTACAGAAAAAATAATCAGCAACCTTACAGAAAAGTGGTCTGTTGATAATATTTTCTGCAACTACAGTTATGATCAAGCAGAAAAAAATTACTGTTCCATCCTAGTAAAAATGATCTATAAATGTAGGCAAAATGTTCTCTACATACAGATAAGGGAGGGTGGGGCACCTAGTGACACTTTTTGGATTTTGGCACTCACTTCGATACTGTGCGAGAAATGAATCTACTTACACCTCAGAAGGTTGCTTTGATCCTTCCTTGATCGAAAAAATATGTTGTGGCGTTTTGACAACACCTATTTCTATTATTTACATAGCTTCCCGCAGACCTCTGCACTTGTCACTTGGTGCCCCAGCCCGGGGCACCTAGTGACAGGTCATATAACTCACATTACCAGCATAGAGCGACGCTCCAGCTAATTGAAAACTATCCGTTTTGGACTCTTTAAGCTTTTTAAATATCAAACCATTCTGAACGGCGCCATTTTCCCCAAGAAACTGCATTTTACTAAATTGCCAATCAAATTCAATGTTCTACGAAATTGTCGTTAAAAGTAGTCTCATTTATGTTTCGTTGTGTGACAATCGGTGACAATTTACTTCGCGGTTGCCAAATCGATGTTTTGAAACGTTTAAATCGTTGAAATACGGTAAATAGAGTGTGTCTGTCACTACCTGCCCCGGGGGCTCATTTTCGTTCAAAATTTGATATTAAGGAAATGAAATCACATGTTTGAGCTGGTTCAGCGAAAACAACTTACTAAAGGTCCTTATTATTGATTAAAAGTGCCAGAACGATCGGCAGTGCCGTTTACTGGAAGAATGGCGAGAAAACATTTTGTTAAAAAGTCGTAAAATCTGTGACTTTGGGTTATTATTTTCTTGCTTTTATTCTAGGGGCTAAAATATTTTGTTCAAAGTATAACTTTCACTTGAACATGATTCCACAGCACAAGACCTTTAGATTAGCCACCTCAAGGTGTCTGAAAATGCCATAGGGTGGCCAGGGCACCCCTGTGTCACTAGGTGCCCCTGTCACTAGGTGCCCCACACTCCCTTAATATATACAAGAATTAACAGAAAAGATTTTAAAGAGTCAGAATAACTTTTTGGATGTTTCCGCTAAAAGTCACAATTCAACCATCTCTTAAAAGCCGCTTACATTGAGTCCTTTCTTGACTTGTCGAAGCTAAGAATGTTTTGTAGGATCATTTTGACTAAGCGCATTACCTTCCAATCAGCTTTGTTTGAACGGAGAAAAATTTCTCTGAAAATATTTACTGAAGATCACAAAGTAGTCATCGACAAATTGTTTATGAGCACAAACTTTATCTTCTACATTTGCAGAAATTAAATTCTTTAATTATAAACAAATTTGTCATCATATTTCTACTGATATTGTAAATTTTCTGTAAGTAAGTAAAAGATTGTCTATAATTACCAAATTTGTTACCGCTAATTTATCTTTATCTCATGTAAAATTTATTCGATATGTTAATAAAAATATTTACTATATCATAGTAACGCTCTAAAATCAGTAAGCCGTAGAGTAAATTTTCTACAACATAGAAAAAATAATCAGTGAAGGTCTGAGAGTGTTGAAACAAAATAAAATTGGGTGACAAACTATCTTATTAAGACATCTTCAGGAAGTTACAACCCTTGCCATGACCATCCTCCTTTTAGAGCCTTTGTTAGTACATCAGCTGGCAAAATTTATGTCGGCATGCACTCAATGTCAACAATTCCGTCCTGAAAAATTGCATCCTGCATCCAAAATATCTTGTCCTAGCTGCAAAATTATGTCCTTGTCACTTTAGTGATGGCACCCTGGTTATTATTGCACATTTTTCTGATTTGCAGGCCACAATTCAAGACAGCATTTACCAGGTCATTTAGAAACACAGACCCTTTCCCAGCCTCGGTCATGGCTATGTATTCCGACTCCATTGAACTCTTCAAGAGCAAAATCAACTAAGACGGACCACTTCTTCCGGTGACCCTCTCCGATTTGCCTGATTTTTTGTAGGCTTAATAACTCACTAAAGGAGAGTCTAAAGCCAAAATGTTAGGTCCCGCGAAAATTTATTACCCGAGATATGGCCAACTTTTGTTTAACTTTTGGAGAAAAAACACGAATTTGGGTATTTTGGACTAATTTTACACTTTTCATAGTAGAGGGCTAAAATTTGGTTGCTTTATGTAAAATTGGCCAAGGAACAAGAATATGACCTCAGATTTGACCTCCGACGAATACCTGAAGAGTAAACCCCCCAAAACATCCTAAAAACACATTAAAAAACAGTTTTTTCTTGGGGTTTCTGGGAAAAATATGTGGACAATAATTTCTGATGATCTTATCTTGTAGAAAATGACGCGATGAATCGAATGAGACCACGCGCAGATTTTTATGTCAAACCGTTTAGGAGATATAGCGGTTCAAAATATGAAAATTTTGCCATTTATTTGTTAAAAAATGCAGGTTTTGAGCATTGTTTGACGTTTTTGCCTCCTTGGTGCGTGTAGGTGTTCTTATCTTGTGGAAAAAGACGCGCTGAATCGAATGAGACCACGCATAGAGTTGTATCTCAAACCGTTTAGGAGATATAGTGGCTTAAAGTATGGGCTCGGAAGAGCTCCTGCAAACACCCGACAAGGCAGAGCCGCCAAACACGCCTGTTGGGCGGGCGGACTACAGTGCCCACTTTGAACCGCTATATCTCATAAACGGTTTGAGATACAGGTCTGTGCGTGGTTTCATTCGATTCAGCGCGTCTTTTTCCACAAGATAAGAACACCCAAACGCACCAAGGAGGCAAAAAACGTCAAACTAAGCTCAAAACCTGCATTTTTTAACAAATAAATGGCAAAATTTTCATACTTTGAACCGCTATATCTCCTAAACGGTTTGACATAAAAATCTGCGCGTGGTCTCATTCGATTCATCGCGTCATTTTCTGCAAGATAAGTCACCGTTGACAATCGGTGCTTTGGGCAAATTGCTCGCTTCAGAAGAGTGGAAGCACTTAACCACCACTATGGATAAAAAAGATTCTATCCTGGCTGCTGTTGGAGGATCTTTTAAAGATAAAACCCAGTTTATGATTTTGTCTAGTAGAAGATTAATTAAGTACATGAAGGAAGTAAAGGAAATTTTCAGTGATGGTACATTTTGTACTCCTGCTAAATTGGCAGTGAGTCAGATCTGGAATCTGGTCACTGAAAGGAGAAATCATGTAAGAAAATCATGTCACCCCTAATTGTGATCGTAATTGTCCATACCCATTGTTAATTCATTCTTCTTTGAATTCTGTGCCCCTTTTAGACATTATGCCTAGCCAGAGTTTTGATGCAGTCGAGAAAGACAAAATGCTATACTGGAGTACTGAAAGCTCTGAAGAGACTTACCAAAAGGAAATTTAGGCCGTCAACAGTGATGGCAGATTTCGAAAAATCTCAACAAAAAGGGTGGGCTAAGATCTTCCCAGCTGCTAGGAGAAGAGGTTGCCACTTCCATTATAACAAGGTATTTTGTGTCTTCCTTCTCGCATGGTGAGGTGTGGGTAAATATATGACCAAGAACATCTAAGAAGCTAAAATTTGATCTCTTTGGTATCTGTTGATTGATATCTCTCAGTTGGCTTGAGGTTTTTTCTTTCTTAATTCATACATAACTCTCTGTTGCATTGTTACCGATTAATGTTCCTCCACAGTGTTTTCCATTCCAAAACCTTCCGGCTCAATCACTTCCATTTTATTTCTCCCAAATATCATGGACATGTTCTCTTTTGAATGAAAATAGAAACTTACAAACAGTGCTAAAAGAAGCCCCAATCCAAATTTTAGACTTCTCCGTCAAAATTCATTGCGCTGGAAGGTTTTGTACAGTGCAACAGTGAAAAAAGTCCACTGAGGCTGAAAGGGCAAATGAATTTTAACAAAATTTGATGTGCATAATTGCTTTGTGAAGTCAATTTAAATATGGAAAAGACTGGGGCAATTAGTTGAGGATTTTTCATTTTCACCCACACCTCACCTTTAATGTTGAATGTGCACCACTGATAATGGAGCAGTCCTCATGTTAATTTTTACTGTAATTCCAGAATATTGTCAAGAGGGCTAAGAAGACACGCCTAACAAAGCTGGTGAAGGCAAGCAAGGAGGCAAATTTGCTTGTTGGATGTCTCTGTGCTCTCCCCTTGCTCCCTGAGGATTTAATTTGTAAGGGCTATGTATATGTGGTCAAAAGGGCCGCCAAGAAAGGTCATTTTGACAAGCTTGGGCCTCTCCTGAAATATGTGCTAACCAGCTGGATGCAAGGCCCGAACTCAGACGTTCTATCTGTGTATCGGTGTGATAATAGGACCTCAAATGTGTGCGAATCTGATAATGCAAGTCTGGCAGCACTATTGAAAATTAAGCACCCAGCTGTATGGGCTCTACTTGGCAAGTCTTTTTTGTTCTGTTATTTTTTGTGATTATCTTTGAATGGCCAGTGCACTTATCCTACATGTTTGCCCAACAGGTGCCTTTCTAGAGAGTGAGGATGCTACCCATCAGGACATTCTGACCCTGGACAGAGGTTTAAACCCTTCAGGGCTAAGGAGGTCTTCTGCCCTGGCTAACGATGAATGTCTCAAAGGACTTTGGGATGACTTGGACAGGGGCACAATATCTGTTGGAAAGTTTCTACGGCAAGCTTCAAAAACAGTGCGAGGTGTAGTGCATAAGGAATTCTTTAAAAAGAAGGCAAATGAAGAGAATTGAGGCCTGGTTGAGGCAGAAATCTGCTTGCTCAGTACAAGAAAATATCTTACTGGAGTCATCTCTTTTAGATTTTAACTGGATTAAAGATATCTGTGATATCCTGTGTTGCTATGTAATGAGAATTTCATTTCAACCTTTATGCATACATGTCAAATGCATTGTGAAACCTATTTTTATGTCAATCCACACTTAATAAAAGATGCACATCTAATTTTGAAACAGATCTGTCTTTAAGAGTAGCCTACTCCCAATAGTTTGTGAGTAGCGAGGGTTTATGTAACATTTGCCACTCTTTTGCAATGAGTCCTCTGAATACTAAAACGATTTTTCACCCTTCAGCCCCTTGTAAATTTTTCTTCGAGAACTTCAAAATTGGATCGCTGCTTTTTGCAATGTCCCTTGTAGATTGGAAACAAAGAAAATAGTACCTACTTGTTAGCTGGGCATTCCACCTATGGGCGATAAGAAGAAGGAAGGAAGGGGAGGGCTTCGAAGGCAGAGCTCAGCGCCGCCTGTACTGCGTGGTGGCCACCCTTGGAACTACGGGAGAGCAGACGACGCCGCCGACTGAAGATAGCTACGAACGTTTAGTATATGGTAAAACACGCAATTTATGGTTAAATTTCGTGCTCTGGCTCCACTTGAACCCGTGGGACGCTGACGCTAGGCTGTTTTAAGAGTTCTGAGTTCTAAAGGCCCTTTAGAACTCTAGGCTGTGGGCCTTTAGGACTGGCTGTGTAATTCCGGCCGCCGAAATTCTCATCCCACGTCATCCCACGCCCCACGCCGCGTCCCGCGTCTTTACACAAGTACGTCGTTCATTCCCGCTGGTCTTGTCTACTCATGAAACTAGAGCTATTTTAAACAGTTCAGTCTCGTGCTTTCCTGCTGCAGGTCAGGTTAGTGGGATTTCTTTTCTATGTATTAAAAGTCACATAATTTGAGTGTGCAATGGGACCCCTTTGAGTTCCACTTAGTAGAAATTGCTCCTAATGAGGCATGTCTCGAGCCAGTCTTTCCTTTAGTAAGCAAGGTATTCATGAACCTATTCTGTATTTATTTCCATTGAATTTTGGCTGAGTCGTGTGTCGCGATATCCTTCGAGGAGTACTTGTTCAATCGGAATGCTAGTTCGCGGCTCGGGAACACCTTAACCCCCAAATTGATTCCCTTCAATGTGTTTTGTGTATTTTCAGTCATGGTGCGCAAAGGGCGAAAACGTGCACAGCAAGCCCCACCCTCTCACTATCACCCTCACCCACATTATCCACATCACCCCCAACCACCTCACCCACCTCACCCCCAACCACCTCACCCACCTCACCCATATGCAGCGTTCAACTACCCATATCCACTTCACCCTGTACAGCATCCATACCCATACCCTTACCCTGTGATCCCCCCTTACCCTGTTAACCACCCCTATCCTATGAACCCCCCTTACCCTGAAGGTCAACCTTACCCTGAAGAGCACCCTTACCCTGAAGAGCACCCTTACCCTGAAGAGCACCCTTACCCTGAAGACCAACTTAACCCTGAGGAAACGTACTCTCATCAGCCCCTGCCCGTTGATGATGGTGCTAAGGAGTGTGCTAATTTCGCTGCAGCTTTACCAGTGGAGGAGAAAGCACATGAAGAAGAGGAACCAGCGGTTCCTGGACCAATTGCTAAAAGCATCGGACCATTATCTAATTCCAAAGCTTCAGAAGATACAAGCGAAGCGGGTCCTGCAACTGCTGGTGTTCACAGCGAAGAAGTTGCAGAAGGTGTGTTTCACCATCTGTTTCAAATCATTTGCGCACCTCTTTAGCTGGTTTCCTGTTCTCTCTGCATCTTTCATTTCATCATAATTTCTTGCTACTTAAAATGACCGCGACAATTTTTTTAAATGCATATCTCAAAACAGATTTTTATTTATTTTTTTTTGTAAAGAAAAGAAAAATTGTTTAGCCAAACTGAATTGCTTTGTTTCTAATTTCACAGGTGCAAGGAAAAAGAAAGATAAAAAAAAAAGAAAGAAGAGCAAGAGGAATAAGAAAAAGAGCAAGCGTAAGAAGAGCAAAAAAAGCAGCAAAAAGAGGAGGAAGAGGGCAGCTTCAACATCAAGCTCATCCTCATCAGGCAGCTCCAGCACCAGCACCGGCAGCAGTGGTAGCAGCACCAGCACCTCCTCTTCTGCCAGCAATAACGACAGTGGCTCTAGTAGTGATGCACCAAGCGACTTCGAGCTAGTTGGCTGGGTTAGTACTCTTTAGTTCTAGTAAACACCTCCATTTAAAATTGAATTTTGGACAACGTAAGATATGCAGTAAAAAATTCACCTTTGTTGTGATTGTTCCATGTTTTACTCTCATTGCTAAACAGGGAAAACAGACAAAACCAAAGAGTAAAGAAGCCAAAAAGGACAAGGAAACAGTTGAGGATGAAGATGTGGATGAAGATGAGGACGATCCGAAGCCAACAAAATGCAAGGTAGGAAAGAAGAAGAATGGTTATCTCTACGTTCCATAAATTCAGTGATAGAAACATTAGAATGTTCTGAAGAAGCTCTCCCTTGTCTCTTAATTTTCTTCCTTTCCTGTGATTGTGACGTCACATACTTCAAACTAGTTGGCTGGGATCTGAAATAGCTAATGATCAACATCTTAAAAACTAATTGATTGATTATTCTGGAAACTGTAAGCTATTCAGATGAACCTGTGCCTTTGTGTCTCTCTCTCTCTCCCTATCATATTAACTATTTCTACCTGTGTTTGTTCACATGTTCCACCACTATCCACCAACAGAAAGCAAAACCAGACGCCAAAGCCAAAAAACAAGTGACAAAGAAAGAGAAGAAAGAAGAGGCTGAAGAATACATTAATGGCGACCTAGAAGGAAAGTGTAAGGTAAGAGAAACCATTAAGAGTTGTATTATATACTGTACCTAAACTTTCATGAAACTCAAGCAGGAAACATGAGGATGATTAGTATCCTATATTGCTCTTCTTTTTTCTTATCTGTAACTGTTCATACATTCTACATTCATCCTTTTACAGGAAGAAAAGTCAGAAGAAAAGAAACCAATAAGAACTAGAAAAGGAAATTGTTCAAAGAAAAAAAGTGAAGACAACCATGAGGACGACAATGATGCTGATATTCCTGAAAAGCAACCGGCCAAGACAAAAGTGGCCATAAATGATTTAATTGTAAGTACCACTATAATGTCAACACTTGAAACTTCAGTTGCAGACATAGTTCTTTATACCCATTGTTGTTGCAGCTGAATGCAAAAAAAATTCATGAAACCAGACGAGGAAGGGGAAGAGGAGGGAGGGGACGGTAATTGCATGATGTCATTCCGCGATGCCACACGGGTATTACTAGTCCTTTTTTTTCACATTCTGAAATCTTTGTGCTGTTCTGTGACTAAGTGTGTTTCTTTTTTCTTTAAAGCATTCTGTGAACAGACATTAGTGTTCTTCCTGAAATAAGTTCTAACTATGGTACTTAAAAACGATAAGATGGTATTCAAAACCTCCACAAACATCTTGAACTTCTGTATTTCTTTTATTTTGTTACATTGGGTTACATCCAGTTTGCACTAATGATATGAGGTACCTCATATCATTCTCTAGTTTGCACTATAGTCTCTTAAGGTTTGTTGAAGCCTCTTGTGTTTATTTGGAATTGAGTATTATGAGAATCGGTATTACGTTTCAGTGTTGTTAAACAGTGAGACATAATAATTTGATTGCCGATACATTTTGACTTTAAATCATTTTGTGAACAGACTTAGTGTATTGAGGTTTGCATGAAGTGAAGATGGAGCTTTGTACTAACACTTCACCCTTCTACAAAGATCTTTTCCTTTTGTATTAATTTTTTTTTTGTTCAGGACGTAGCCTCTTACGCTTTGTGTAAGCCTCTTTTGGATATTTGAAATTGAGTATTATGATTATTATGTTTTTGTATTGTTTAATTTTATTATTGTTTTGGAAATGGTGATACATGTCAAGTTTGTCATTTGTACTCTCAATTGTTGCAACATCATGATTCATCAAAAAATACTGACTACTGTGTCTGCTTCTGAGACAAGTTTTATAAATGACTTTCAATGTAATTGCTATTTTGATTCTTCACATTGTTCAACGCACTAAGCACACCAGTAGACTCATCTCTTCCGCCTGGCCTCCCCCCTCTATGCCGGAGGCAAACCCAGACGGGTAAACTTATCCTTACTAGGACAGTGAATTCAAGAAGGTTGCTGGAAAGGACACACGATATACCACCAAAAGAATCAGGTTGAGATTTTTTAAATTTATTTCTCAGGATATAATGATGTTTTACATTAGTCACAATGGTTACCTCAGACATTTAAAAAGAAGCACTAGATCACTTTGATTACAAACAACATAATATGATTTAAATTCTTTTGAAACATGAAAATACGAAGTAAGATCTCTGAAAAAGAAACGTTCATGCGGAGTTGCATTAGATAATACTGACGTCAGATATCAATCGCAACGATGCTGGTTGGTAATGACAGGAAATTGAACACAATCAGGCCATCGTGCAAACAGTGATAAACAATAATTTTGTGGACGCAGTGTTCAATTACATTGATCAGAGAGTGGGAATGAGGCAATAAATAAATGGGAGCAGACCCGCACCTCTGAATTTTCTTTGCGAGACTGCTTGACAAATGGTTCCAGTCTCAGCACAGGATTGCGAGGCAGAAAGACTGCTGACTTGTTGAAGCTGCAGCCTGGTGACTACTTACATCAGCAGTGAGAAGGAACAAGGAGACTTAGAAAGCAAACAGAGATTACTTGACATCACGAATCTGGTGACATTGTAATAAGTCATAAAATGAGGGGGAAATGTGAAGAACACAAGAGTGGTGAGGTCTGAAGTGTTAATAATTTAAAAAGGTAGGACGTTTCAAAGTCTCCAGCGTTGTAGGGTTGTCTGCTAGGCCTCGGTGGAGACGAAATCCAAACATCAACAAACCACCACCACCACCACCCCTTCCCCAACCCCTTCAGTTTCCGAGGGAACTCGCGTCCGTTGTCGAGTGTCCGCGGAAACTCGGGAGTGTCCGGAGGAACTGAGACTACAGCAACTTTCTTGTCTCCACGCGATGAAAATCCCAGTATTTGGTTTTCCCGATTTCAACCTATATTCCTAATTCGTTTCGGTTATCCATAGTACTAACGTTGAGAGTCTTGAAGGCAAGGGCGCCTAGCCCCTCGGTCCCAGTTCAGAAATTCCCGCGCGACGCTCTCGATAGCATCGATTTGGTATCGATGTAAGCGGCGTCCGCACTTGCTTCATGGTAGAGAGCAGTGCTAGTGCCAATCCCGGGGACATGTTTTCGGCTCGAGACCATTAGTTTTATTATTTCATTAATTTACGTCTATTTGGTATTGGACTCCGAATGCTGGTGCTGGTGCTGAGCTGCCGAGGAAAGGCAGGCGCGCCGCGCGCCCCTAGCGGCGACCGTTGAACTACGTCCGAGGCAGCCAGCCAGCCAGCCAGCCAGCCAGCCAGCCAGCCGGTGCAAGAACAAGAACAGTTATTGTTTACGGATAGCGAATTATATTCTGTATTTACCGTTACTAAGGTGAATCGAGCTGATTGTTCTTCATATTACTATCCGAGTTTTTTATGAGGCGCGTGTGTGCATTGGGAAGGTTTGTGAAGAAAGTGTTGGTCAGTGCCATAAAGTTTGAATCGCAAGAGACGGCCGTTGTTCACTATTGAAGTTTTTGGCATTTACGGAGCACGGCGCCAATCAGGATTCGTTCTCATCATGACAACGGGGATGTGCGTTTTAAGTGAGTAAGCAAACCGCTGGAAATCAGGTCGAAGTTCGACGACCGGCTGCAACGGTTTTTCTTATCGGTTCATAACCTTCAAAGACCCGTTGCCATCACTTAAACTAAACATTTGCCCAATCGAATCGAACTGAGATTATGATTGTTCTTTGTTAATTTAATTGTGTAACTGAGGATTCTCTTCTTTTCAAGTTGCTGATGGTGCATTTCTTCTTGAGAGTTTGTGGCCCTCTACAGTCCAGACTGTGTGCAACTGCTTCTAGCCTAGCGAGCAACAGGTCAAGGATTCTTTTTATGCAGAGGCCTAGGTGTCGTTGTGATGTGAGTGTTTTGATCTTTGAACTGACTCCTGTTTTCTGGTTTCAAATTATATTCCCTTTACATCTCATTGCAGGTCGTTCTTACTGGAATGCAACTGTTCAGATTGGGCCGCTGGTTTCCACCTCGAGACTATATCATTATTTAATTGGAGATAAAACTATTTTGTCAGACTGATCGGAATTCTGCGGACTGTGTAGACTTGTGTGATGGTTTGCTCGCTGAGGTAAGCAGACTTATCACTTTATGTATTGAAGTTTTTATTGAAGTTTATGTTTGAAGTGCATTTGCTCATGAATTTTATGTGCTGCACAGGTAATCAGCTCGCTTTCACAATGCCCTGGTGTCCTCAGTCTTGAGATACTTAGAGATCAGACCAACGAGTAAGGTTAGCGGGATTTTAGGAGCCGCCTGGTCTCCATTCGATGGATGGGGGCTGTTTCAAAATCAGTAACTTGTATGCATCTCTCATTTGCGGATAATTTTTTTTTACCCTTCAAAATTTGTATGCTTTCTTTACCGTCATCTAATGGTGTTCAATTTTTTTAAAAAAATTTTCAGATGACATTATGAGGAGGGAGAGAGCGTGTCCAGAGATTACCAGACAAAGAGAAGGAGACTTACATGAGAACTTCAGGGTGCAGCTGCTGCTGCTGCGAAACTAATTTGCTTTGAGATCATCACAAGATAGTTGAGTCTGCCTCCGTGAAGGTTTAGGTAAGCATACAAAGTTAGTTTTCGACTTGAAAAACTTGAATCTGATGCTGACTGTCCAACACATTTTTTGTGTTGTAGTTTGAAAGTGCAATGCTCATTTCTGTTTCAGAGCTATGCTCTTTCATGTGACTAGACTGCATTCATCCCATTGGATCTTCACTAATGGCCTCAGTTCTACTCTCCATCAGTCAGTGCTGAGCAATGATCATATCGAGTTGTGTAGTAGGGTAGGTCAACTGAGTCAATTTGGATTCAGGTGAAGGGAAGTGGGCATATCTTGGGAAAGGAGTCACCGTCACCAATAGAGCTTGTTCCATTTGCTACATGAAGTATTGGGAGGCTATAGTTTCAATTAAAAAGAGGCTGCGTTCCCAATGAACGTCTTGGTTTAGA
This sequence comes from Thrips palmi, assembly GCF_012932325.1. Classification (NCBI taxonomy): domain Eukaryota; kingdom Metazoa; phylum Arthropoda; class Insecta; order Thysanoptera; family Thripidae; genus Thrips; species Thrips palmi. Next base: position 841,406 of record NW_023144634.1, read on the forward strand.
TTGAGATATAATGCATTGTACAGCTTAACCTTTTAATCAATCCATGACTTGTGTCCTGCGTTTAATGTGGCGCACCCTTCTTCCCTCCAAATACTTCCTGGTCTGATCCCTCCTCTGCACTTTCCACCAATTGTCTGTCCAATCCAGTGGGCAAGTCTCTTCTTGAGGCTAAGATTGTGACGCGCGATCTGCTGGCCTGGCTCTGCGTCAATGTGTTGCTGCCTTTACTGGGATACAAGTTACGGAGTTGTGTAGCTGAATGCACCAGCATTGATCCTAATCTTTAGTAAAAAAAGTCCTCTCATTGTGATTAGGTAATGAAAAAGCACCCCTCGGTCTCTCCTATTGTTTTGCCCAGGCCACTGATTATCTCTGTATTGTAGAGTTGGCCAGAAACTGTTTTCAGGTGCCAAATTATTTTTATTTTTACTATCATAATTATATCTGAGTGCTTGTCAGACAGCAGTTTAAGTATGACTCTAATATATGTGGAAATTGGGCATGGATACAGCCATGGACTGCCACCGGTGAAAGCCATTGAACTGAGCAGCCCTCTTAGTGAAAGAGAAGTGCATTTGTGATGTTTTCCTCAGCTTTTGGCCCTGCATGTAGGGAAACTGTGTGTTTTCAGGATAATCTTTGTAAATGTTTGTAACCTACTCTACTTTTATTGAGATGATCGACAAATTTCTTTGTAAGCGCTGGCCACAGCAGAAGCAGTGGGGCGCCAACGTAGGATTTGACCCAACTTGGTCACAATCTCATTTAAAGCATTTTATTCAAAGCATTTGTTGAGAACAATAGATGGAGAATTGAATGTTGATCCAGTTTGTGCTTGGGGGAAAGGGAGGCATTTACAGGCAATATTAGTTTTTTTAGCTTTTTTTATTTAACTATAGGATGACTCTCTCTATGTATCATTGAGGTCGACTCACATGCTCCGACTGATTTTCCCACCGAGTAATTGAGATCCTCAGTTTCCTCATCGGGTAGTCAGTGCTGGGCAATGATCATAAAGAGTTGTGTAGCCTGCTAGGTCGCCTGAGTCTAATGAGATTCAAGCGAAGGGAAGTGGGTCTATCTTGGGGGATGATTTTGCCGGAGTGAGAAGCCAATGAGCATTCATGGCCATGCATCTTTCACAGCTTTTGGCACTGCTTGCAGGGAAACTGTGTGATGTTTTCAGGATAATCTTTGTAAATGTTTGTGTCCTGCTCCAATTTTATTAAGATGATCGACAAATTTCTTTGTAAGCGCTGGCCACAGCAGAAGCAGTGGAGTGCCAACGTGGGATTTGATGGGAAACTCAGTCATGGGGCTGGAGTGAGAGCCAATGAGCATTCATGGCCATGCATCTTTCACAGCTTTTGGCACTGCTTGTAGGGAAACTGTGTGATGTTTTCAGGATAATCTTTGTAAATGTTTGTGTCCTGCTCCAATTTTATTAAGATGATCGACAAATTTCTTTGTAAGCGCTGGCCACAGCAGAAGCAGTGGAGTGCCAACGTGGGATTTGATGGGAAACTCAGTCATGGGGCTGGAGTGAGAGCCAATGAGCATTCATGGCCATGCATCTTTCACAGCTTTTGGCACTGCTTGCAGGGAAACTGTGTGATGTTTTCAGGATAATCTTTGTAAATGTTTGTGTCCTGCTCCAATTTTATTAAGATGATCGACAAATTTCTTTGTAAGCGCTGGCCACAGCAGAAGCAGTGGAGTGCCAACGTGGGATTTGATGGGAAACTCAGTCATGGGGCTGGAGTGAGAGCCAATGAGCATTCATGGCCATGCATCTTTCACAGCTTTTGGCACTGCTTGTAGGGAAACTGTGTGATGTTTTCAGGATTATCTTTGTAAATGTTTGTGTCCTGCTCCAATTTTATTAAGATGATCGACAAATTTCTTTGTAAGCGCTGGCCACAGCAGAAGCAGTGGAGTGCCGACGTGGGATTTGACCCAACTTGATCACAATCTCATTTAAGGTGCCGCAGTGAGAAGCAATCAACATTTGATCCAAAGTGGACACACATGCTTGGAGGCTAAAGTTGATACAGGTACCTTACTGGACGGTGTGGTGGTGTTGAGAAAATTTCCATGTGAAAGATAACATTTTCTTTTTCTTTCAGGGCCTTGCTCGTGAGACTGGATTGTGCATTTCCAACTGGATAACTTCTTCACCTCGGCATGACTGTATTTACAACTCCTCTTCTTCGTGCTGGATTTTGGAGGAGGGCAAATCACCAGTATTGTTGGCAAACAGAATGTGATGATATCCTTTTACAGTCAATTAATCCAAGAGGCAATTATCTGGGGTAGTTGGTGCATGGATCAGCTGTCAGGTTACTGTGGGATGGAAGCTCTTGTTTGTCTGAGAGGACTCTGGGTTCACTTTGGTGCTGTTGAAACAGCTCTGTTTTAAAGCATTTGTTGAGAACAATAGATGGAGAATTGAATGTTGATTCAGTTTGTGCTTGAGGGAAAGGGAGGCATTTACAGGCAATGTTAGTTTTTTTACCTTTTTTTATTTAACTATAGGATGACGCTCTCTATGTATCATTGAGGTCGACTCACATGCTCCGACTGATTTTCCCACCGAGTAATTGAGATCCTCAGTTTCCTCATCGGGTAGTCAGTGCTGGGCAATGATCATAAAGAGTTGTGTAGCCTGCTAGGTCGCCTGAGTCTAATGAGATTCAAGCGCAGGGAAGTGGGTCTATCTTGGGGGATGATTTTGCATCTCCAATAGATACACAAATCGTTTTCTAACTTCAATCGCCTGCTTGATTACTGTCTGGTTTTCTCGGCACTTTCTGGTCGCTTATTCAACACCGCTGTGAAGGTGTGCATTTCTTTAGGTTCTGTTTAATATGCCAGTACTCCACTGGGAACATTCTTATCATTTTTATTTACTGTGTCTGTTTCTGCAGAATTTTATCGGGTCATCATTCCGACTGCCCAGTGCCAAGTGAACTTTCCACCGCAGGCCTTCAGAGTGGTTTCTTTAACGCTCTCCTTTTTATGCCTGTGCTCCATGACGCAGCTATCATCTTTGCCACTGATTAGAGGCCTCAGGTATGCAGATTGCTGTTAAGTTTTGTTACATTCTTTGACCTGCCTACACTATAATTATCCTGTTTTCCACAGCCTAACAGGAAGCTTTCCCAATGTAATGCAGTCTGTGAACACCCAATGGGTTGAGATTGGATCGAACGGAGTGGATTTGATAGGAACAGGCCAACATCAGGCTTAAAGTTAGTCTGTGTCTGGGACAGAGGAGGGTAAGTTATTGGACAGTGTTGTGACATTCACGGAGGCATTTTATTCTGGTTTTAAATACAGTGTTCGTTTCTGTCTCAGGGCTCTGCCTCTTTCTGGAACTGGCTCACTGGATTGCATTCTTCCCATTGGGCACCTATGGCCTCATTAAATCTACTACTCTTCATCTTCCCCCTGGACTCAAGGGGCACAACAGGAGCACAACTCACCAGGATTGTTGGCTAGGAAGATGTGATAATAACTATTTACTCTACTCAGTTTTAAAAATAGACTTAAGGAGCTATCTGGTGCCTGTCCCAAATTGTTTGGGACATGTGTGTTGGAAATTTGGATTACAGCAGAGCCAACTTTGGGCAATTTCACATGGCCTACTGAAACTGGCCTAGTTTTTCAGACTGATGTGCATTGTTGACATTTTAATTAGGAAATTGCTGTAGCGAGGTCCTCGGAATAAGACCCCTGCCCCCCCCTCTCCCTCTCTCTCTCTCTCTCTCTCTCTCTCTCTCTCTCTGCCGCCCCAGGTGCGAGCCGTGGCAACGAGCCTTGGCAACCCTAGTGGGTCCTTTACTATAGGCTTATTAATCACTTGCAGTAGTGTGGTCCTCGGAATGGTACCCCTCTGCCACCCCAGGTGCGAGCCGTGGCAACGAGCCTTGGCAACCCTAGTGGGTCCTTTACTATAGGCTTATTAATCACTTGCAGTAGTGTGGTCCTCGGAATGGTACCCCTCTGCCGCCCCAGGTGCGAGCCGTGGCAACGAGCCTTGGCAACCCTAGTGGGTCCTTTACTATAGGCTTATTAATTACTTGCAGTAGTGTGGTCCTCGGAATGGTACCCCTCTGCCACCCCAGGTGCGAGCCGTGGCAACGAGCCTTGGCAACCCTAGTGGGTCCTTTACTATAGGCTTATTAATTACTTGCAGTAGTGTGGTCCTCGGAATAGTACCCCTCTGCCACCCCAGGTGCGAGCTGTGGCAACGAGCCTTGGCAACCCTAGTGGGTCCTTTACTATATACTTATTAATTACTTGCAGTAGTGTGGTCCTCGGAAAGGCACCCCTCTGCCGCCCCTTGCGAGAGCCGCGACCCCGTGTCACGGCCGCTTGAGTGGTTTTGATTTCTTACATTTTAAACAAAGTGTATGCTGACTTCACATATTACCTTTCCTTACTCCTCTTGCCTGTGGGACTGTTTCGATGGGTTCTACATGTGTCTCCTACCATCTCTTGCACCTTAGTGCCGCTGTCTCCTTTCAGCAGATATACATGGTCAATTGCTCTGGTTTAGATGGGAAAGTTCTTATTTCCTTTAACATGTTAGTTAAATTTTTGGAGGGGGAGGGGATTAACTTCTACTGAAATAACTGCTGTCCTGGGCTCTGCTTTGTCATAACTGTGCAGGACGTTAATTTCAATTATCTTTACTCACTTTTTTAAATAATAATTGGGCACGATACTTGCTTCTTGCTTGTAAACGAATTGAATCAAGGGGATGTATTATAAGGAATTTGAAGCTAAATTCGAACTATGATGGCTGAATTTTCTTATCATTATGGGTATGTTTTCTATTTCCTGTTGTCTTTGCTGTACTTTCTTTCCCACAGGCCTTACTCTGGCTTCATCACATTGGATTGTCAGCCCTCCCTTCCGGGTGTTTAGGAATAGATAACTTAACCAAATGAAAGGTGGAATGGAGGACTTCACGATGTCTACTTGGTGGCTTTCCTGTACTCTGGGAAGAATGTGGTGAGTCCACATTATTGTCTCTACACTGCAAAAGTAACTGTCTACTAAGTACACACTTACAAATGCATTCTTGCAAGTACACACTTACAAACACATGCTTGATGCATGGAGTTATACGGCGTCAAGCATGCGTTTGTAACTGTGTGCTTGCAAGCATGCATTTGTAAGTGTGTACTTGGCCAAGCATGCGTTTTTAAGTGTGTACTTGCAAGCATGCATTTATTAGTGTGTACTTGGTAGACAGTTTGGTTTGTAGTGTAATATTCTGATTTATTGTGGTTTTTGTGGTTTTCACATGTGTGAGGCAGTTGCGTTTTTACTCGGACACTTGTTATGCAATGCACGTTTTTTTGGTTCCAGTGTCAGCGTTCCAAGAGTCCAATGGATGATACTTTTCTTAAACCCAGATAGGTCCATATATGTCAGTTGAACTAAACTCAGCTACCTTCAAGATGACTTGCAGACGCCATTTTAACTTCTGCTAAGTGAGTCATGAATGAAGTGACACTTCATGAGCAGTTCATCAATTGTTCATGTTCTTAATTATTACAATTACACCTTTTTTTTTGTAGGTCTGTGTACGGATGTCTTGCATCATCACTGAACAATATCTCCCGGATGCCCTACAGATCTAGCAGGATGCCACAAAGCAACAGCTCAAGCAAACCTTTTTATTTCATTATTATCTGATCTGTTTCCCAGTACCAAATAATATGTTGCCCACTTACCTACTTCAATCAACTATCTGTAACATTTCTTCCCAGGCTTGTCATGTTACTAAATATTCGTAGCCACGCACCGTTTCTGTTTGAGCTACAATTTTTCTTTAATTCCGTCATAAGATTTATCATAACCTGCTCTTATTTCTGTCTGTGTTATTAATTTGTACTATGTTTCATAAAATAAATGTGCAACTGTGAATTGCATCCATCTACGTTATTTCTAGTCTTCATACTTGGTGAGAGGGGTAGGCCACCCCAGAGAGAATTAGTTGCCTTCAGTCTGGAAAGATATACGAGAAAAGGAATTATAGAACCAGCTGAAGTAACCATTTATTGAACAGTCATGCTAAGATCTGATTATTAACTATTGTAAAACTTTGTTGCATTTTGTGTAGCAAGGATTCGTGTTTTAATTGTCGTTAATATTTTTTAAATCTTATTTACTTGCCACTAATATTTTATGAAACTTATTCAATTTCATGAGACTGCAAACGTATTATACATGAGAAATTTATCATCAATATGAAAACAGCCTTTTCAGCAGTAAGCAGGTTGTCAGAGTTATGAGGCTTCAAACATGGATGAGATACTACCAAGTGTGAAGCAGGGAATATACATATGATCAGAACAGCAGTGGAAGTGAAATATTAGTTTATTCATGCTGACACTAAAAGTAGTCCATTAGAGCAACCACAACAAAAAAAACTGACCCTATGAAACAATGTGACAGAATGCAAAAATGATATTTCAGCCTGTGGTCTGCTTCCCCATTGAACAGAAGAACTGCAGAGGATGAATTGGACAAAAACGATTGGTGAAATCCAAAAAATTATGAAACAGTCATAAAAGGGGGAATTTAAAGACATGTATCTTTCGGGGAAAATTAAGAATATCGTATGAAAAAGAAACATGAATCAAAGGGTGGTTTATTTCTAGTTCTCATGTCATCTTTATCAATAAATAATAATTAAAGATGAAATAGACGAAACAGCCTGTAAGAGCCGGAGGACGCGCTGGAGGCCACGGGCGAGGCGGCGGCCAGCGACATGGGGTCGAACGGCAGGGCGACGGGCCTCCGCAGGCTGCTCTCGGCCTGGTGCGCCACGGCGTGCTGCGCGGCGTGCTGCGCGGCCACATGCTGGGCCACGGCCTGCTGCGCCATGACGCTGGGCGGCCGACGAACCACCGGCCCCAGCGCCGCCACGGGGAGGTCGTTCCACATGACGGTGGCGGCGCCGTCGTTCGCCTTGGCCTGCCCCATGGGGAAGATCTCCAGCATGACGCTGAGCGGCGGCACCGACTTGCCGGCCACGCCGCGTCCGAGGCCGCCGTGTCCGGGCCGAGCGGCTTGAACGTGGCCTCGGTGTACTGCGGGCCGCCCGGCTGCAGGAAGGGGTGGCGGTGCCGCGCGAACCGCCCCGGCGGCACGGGCAGGCCGGGCAGCCCCGGCAGCGCAGGCCGCCCCGCCGGCGCGAACGGCTCACCCACCTCGTCCACGAAGCCGGAGTGCCGCACGGACTCGGAGCTCGCCGACGCGGACACCTCCGAGTCCATGGCCGAGGCCATGTGGTTGATCTCGGTGGGGTCCGAAGGCTTGTAGGGGTGGAAGGGGTCCGCGACGTAGGCGTGACCGTTGTAGTGCGAGTCCGGCCCGGGGCGCTCCATGGACTCGGCCGAGTCCATGAAGGCCATGTCGTTGACGTAGGGCTCGGGGCGCGGGAGCGGGAACGCCTCTGCGCCACGGCCTGCTGCATCTGCTGGCCGCCGTACACGCCGGTCACCTTGGCGGCCTTCTTGAGCGCGGCGCCGCTCCACGCGTACGGCCGCCGGCCCCCCACCACGTAGCCCTTGTTCTTGAGGTAGTTGGCGACGTCCTGCAGGTGCTTGTGCGGGTTGCGGTAGGGCTGCAGCTGCGGGAAGTTGGCCGTCTTGACGATGTCGGGGAAGTTGACGCTGTGCGGGATGACGACGCCCTTGTTGTTGACGACCAGGTACTGGTTCGGGACCTGGCTGACTTGCTGCGGGAAGGCCCAGGGTTTGTTGCCACCGCCCTGGAGGGACACCATCAGCTTCATGAGCTTCTTGGGCACGAAGTGCGTCCACAAAACCTCCCGGGCGCTTTAGGTTGAGCAGCCTAAGCCACTGACATGGAAACGTGGGGAAGATTACCTAACATACGTGAAAGGCCGCTTCCTACGAGTTGCTGGTACTCGCCTCTTGTCTGCACATGGCGCAGCAGAGCGGTCGCTGGACCAGCCACGCTCTGGTGAAGACAGCGTCGGGCTAGAATTGCGACGCCACTATGCGGACCTCCCTTCCGGCGCTAATGTCGATCCTCGAAGACAAGCTGATGGCAGGCAGGCACCAGGGAATGCGTGCGCCTTTGTTCCCTGAAACAGTGCAGAAGGTTCTGTGAGCATCGCGGTAAAGCATCGAGTGCCACCAAGCAGTGCGAAGATGAAACACAACGGTGCGAAACCTCAGAGAGGATGCAAGCGGGAAGGGTGATATAAGCCAGTTTCTCTTTACCAAGAATTCGAACCCTGGACTGCAGAGTAGTGATATTCCACAGACCGCGGTTTTCTGAGAGTAGTCCTCTGAGAGCAGCGGTGTACACCCCTTCCCCGGGCATCCCTCTCAGGCCCGCCGCTAGCAGTGCCCCAACATGCACCCACTGTCGCGGGTGTATCGAGGGTGCATGCCACAAGCAGACCCGAAGAGAGGCTCAACGCCCTATGTACAGCGCCACGTCACCCACATAGCACGAAAAGCAGTGGGAACATCGGATGCAGCTTACCTGGGCTGCTACGCATGGACGGATCGCGTAAGTGGAGGGGGAATGCCGTGGTGCGCGAACCCAAATGCACGTCACATCGGTGCTGAACTCACCTGGACTCCTGTTCTCTCCAACGCACCGCGAGACCCCGAAGCACAAGCAGCCCTCCGGTGCGCAGGGCTGGCCTGCAGTCCGGGGGCTCGAAGGCGGATGCGCGGGGAAAGGAGTACAGTCAACGGCGATATTTCGATATCGTTCAGTGAGACCAAACGATAAAGAAGAACCACACGAGACACAATTCAGAAGCGAGCCCATGGTGGCGGACATATGCAGCTGCAACAGCATTATACCATTGCACTCACCGCACTTACCTGCCACCCGTTCACGCCTTCTCAGAAACCAGGTGATCCACCGACCCGATCCACAGGACAAATCGTTGCTATGCAACCCGCATGCCGGGTCCTGGAACGGTGGATCACCTGGTACACACAACACAATAGACAAGGAGGGCTACAGCAGGGGTCACTGGGGGAAGACCGCGGGCCGCGCCGAGAGAGGGACAAGGAGGCAGCGCAGCGCTGGGTCGCCGCTGCTAAGCGGCTGGGTCGACCACGGCATGTCACACTTTCGCCGTCTCACTCATTTTATCTCCTTTCTCTCTTCTTTCTCTTTCTCTATGCGGACCACAAGCCATGCTCACTCTGAGACCCCTGGCTTGACACGTTTGACAGCAGAGAGACGAGCCAGCCTCCGCCACTGGCCCGACCTGGACTTGTCTCACCTATATTTTCCAATGCGGCCCGAGGGCCGCGTGTCTGACACTTCTGGGCTGCAGTGAAAAACCTGATTTAGCTCGAGACTGCCGCATTTCGCACACATCGTACAATGCTGCTGACCCAAGCGAAGCGGGCTTCGCCGAGGCCATCTCGGGGAAGCGGGGCGCCGATGCTGGATTTCCCTAGTGGCCTTCGTGATAACGCCACCGACATGTTCGTTGCTGCGGGGGCGTGTACGGCATAGTGTCACCACCCTTCACGGTTCCCGTCGAAGAGGTTGTGTGGTTCCTTGACGACGCCATGCCGGTACACGACCTCGGCATAACACTTTGTTATTCAGGGGTCCGGGTCCTACGAGAGTTGGCGTCTTTTGAGGCTTGCCCTAGTTTTTGTAGCGCCTCTGCACGCATCGCCAGGAGGCGCCTAAAGGTGCTTCACTTCGAGACACCTTAGGCTCTGGCATTTCGAGACACCTTTGGTCCAGCACACTGGCCCGCGCTCGCGTTCCCTGACATGGACCCTACAAGATGTTTGCTGTTCATACACCTTCGTGGTTTCATTGCATGGGAAAGACGCGAACGAGGTTCGGGCTCATCGGCACAACTGGCAATCTCCCTTCCGCTTGCTGACCCGCTTAGCGCCTGTCGCCGCGCTCGCAGTTTCCCTCGGAACTTGTAACGCTTAGCGCCTGGATGGTGGGCGGGCAATGTGGCGCACTGCGAAAGGCATGTACTTCGGATTGGGTGGTGGCTTACCTACCTTCTCGGACCACCCGGGGGGGGGGGGGGGGGGGGCTTGGTGTGCAGTTTGATTGGATGGTGGGCGCGTGCATTTGACCGTAATGTCGGCAGTGTCCCCGGACACTTTCGGCGGCACGTCCGTTTGTCGGAGAGTGCATCATGCGGCTGGATGTACATCCCCCCCCTTGCATTTCATTGAAATTTTCCGCTCTGACACCTCAAGCTGCGACAGAATACTTTAAGACAAATGAACGACCCGGCAGCAACTGCGCGTTCCCGCGATCGTCCCCTTGAAGCCATAAAGCCGTGCCGCACGCCGACCAGCACCGCGTGGCCCTGCTCGACGCACTGCTGCGGATCGCTCACTCTGCAAACTCAAGTGTGTGCCAGGCATGCACTTCCTGGTGCATGCCTGGCAGGCACACACTTCTTGGTGCATGCCTCAGGCACACACTTGCCGTCGCACATATGCATGGGCCTGAGGCATGCACCAGGAAGTGTGTGCCTGCCAGGCATGCACCAAGAAGGGGGCATGCACTTTACCAAGAAGTGCATGCCTGGCACACACTTGAGTTTGCAGGCGTTTGAAGGCGTTGACAAGGTTAATTGCAAGACGATCAGCAAATAAAACCACGCGCGTCGCGTGCCGGAGTGCACCCAAGCGCCAGGATGGTAGGCAACCCATCATACCCTACGCCGGCTATACCCCATGCGCAGGGACAGGGTGGGGCGTTATGCGACGTTGCCTCCTTGTGCAGTGGCGGAGAGGAGCGGCGTCCAAATGTCCAAATGGAGGTCAGGAGAAGAGAGTTGCGCTACGTGGGGATGCATTTTCCCCAACCTTCCCCACAGCTCAATGGCCACTCACTCACCGATTAACTTCTCAAGCGAAGGAGAAGGAACTTCGCGACAAACGATTGACCTGCGGTTTTCGCCAATTCGACGCGCTAGGAAGATAATCATTCCAAATAAAGGTGTCAATCAATCCAAACTGGCGCCGTTGGCTTTGTCGCGTCACCCCGATTCCAAAAATACCCCTAAAGGCCCTTTTAGCTGCATCCGTTGACGAAATCCTGCTCGACCCCATGTAGACCATGATGCACCTGCAGCACCGCCCCCCGGGGCACTGATCGGATTTGCTACCTCCGGGCCCGATTCTTATACTCTGACCAGAAAACAAAGAGCCCTCGGTTCTCTCTCGCGGTCGAGGGCTGCCTGCAATGCTAGCCAAGGCGGCAGATACCATGAACGGCGAGAACCCAGGGCACACTTATTTACAGCATACTTGCTAGGCACACACTAAAATAGAGTGTACATTGCATGTACACGCTAAATAAGAGTGTACCTGGCAAGTACTCTTAAACTGGCCCATGCTTTTAGATAGGACTTATCGAGTGTATTTTAGCGTGTACATGGAACACGGTAAAAACGGTACCTGGTTTTCCCAGGAGCCCTATGGCGAAGACATAGGCGATTTCCAGGGGGTTCCTGGAAAAATCAGGAACCGTTTTTACCGTGAAGGTACACACTTATTTGGCGTGTACTTGCCAGGCACACTCTTTTTTGGCGTGTGCCTAGCAAGTATGCTGTAAATAAGAGTGTACTTTGAAGCATGCTCTAATAAGAGTGTACTATGTACACACTTCAGTTTGCAGAGCAGGCAGATCTCCAAGGTACGTACTTGCTTCGTCCTTCGTTGAAATCCTTGTCAAATTTTTCACTTTTAGGGTGATTGCCACCCACTTGAAACTTAAATGGGACACGCGACACGCGCCATGGGGCATCTCCCCATGGGCCGCTCTCGGTCGCTCCACACCATGAGACACACATGCACACACACGGTGTCGCTTAGTGAGTGAGAGAGAGAGAGAGAGAGAGAGAGAGAGAGAGAGAGAGAGAGAGAGAGAGAGAGAGAGAAAGAGAGAGAGAGAGAACCAGGGTAGAACAAAATATCCAGTAGGAAAATATTAAGTAGGAGAAAAAGTATACTTGAGGAGAGGGTCGGGGTAGAACAATCGTAGGTAGGAAAAGGTAACTGATCCGCACAGAGTTGATGCTCAGGGCGAGGTGCAAGATGATGGCTACGCGCATCATGGCGCACATATACCAGGCCGTCCAGGGGTCCTCGCCCCATAGCAGCCAAGGCACCGCGGTCGGCATGACGAATGCGAAGAGAACCATCAGGGTGTAGTAGTATCTGCGACGGTAAACAGTTGCAGTTGAGTGGGGCCAGAGCGCAAGGCACATTGTGAAAAAAAATTCCCCTTGAATAAAAAAGGCGTGCATGATCTCTTGAAAATGATAGTTTTATCTCAAATTAATGACATTTTCAGTAGTGCCATAGCAATGCCATACACTGCTAGAAAAGACCACAACGAAAGTACACAAATTTCTGGCAATTTTTTTAATCAGGTTTTTATTGTACTTTCAAAGTACAACAATTGTTGTACAAAGTACAATGGAACCGGCATGACGAGTGCTGGGCAGTCCAGGCCTCGTTGTGGTTTGTACAAATCTCGTTGTACTTCCTACAATCCCTGTTGTACTTTTATTGTACAGTTTTTGTTGTACATTTGTTGTAGTATACACACTTTTTCTTGCAGTGTAGCGTTTCCAAAAATGGTGTGCAACGAAACTGAAAAATTTTACCGGTGCAGGTGACGGCCTCTTACCTTTTCTGAAACATGACGATGGGGTCAGCCTCCAGGTCACTGACGTCGACGATCTTGCCCTTGGCGCGCACGTCGGGGTGCTTGTGCACCATGAGCCAGCCCACGTGAGCGAAGAAGAAGCCGCGCTTGATGTTGTGCGGGTCGACGTCCGTGTCCATGAACTTATGGTGCACGCGGTGGTTGCGCGCCCACTCGTAGATACTGTACTGGAATGTCATGGTCTGCAGCACCATGAACAGCGTGCGCAGCGGCCATGTCGCCTTGTACGAGCGGTGGGACCAGAGGCGGTGCGCGCCGGCGGTAACGCACACAATGTTTGACAGTGTGAGGACCAAGGCTGCGGGCAGAGGCCACCGTCAAACGCCTGAGTCCGCCTACAGATGTCGCGTAGAGGCCGCCGTTAGAAGTCACCGTAAGAGTTCACCGTCAGAGTGGTCACCGTAGGATTCCACGGTTGAGGTAGCCGTCATCGTCATCGTCAGAGCCCACTGTCTGAGGCTCCCGTCAGGCAGAGTCCGCCGTCAGAAGTCGCCACTCTAAATGTCTTACAATGAAATTCGACCTATGTCATTCGTATGTTACAGTCATTTCGGCGCAAGCATACTACGAAGCGATATTCCTTCGTAATACGAATCTTTTCAGCTTTTTCATTGTAAGATACAAAGAAAAACCTTCGTAATACGAAGAAAAACCACCTTCATATTATGCTTGCGCCATTTCCTTCGGAATATGGCAAATTTCTTCGTAAGACATTTAAAGTGGCCGTCAGACGTCCGCCATCAGAGTCCGCCACAGGTCACAGGCGTCACAGGTCACCGCGAGGGGGCAAAAACTCGGGATTTTCGTGTACACATGATTCGGAAAACGCAATAATTCACGTGATTCTCGTAATTTTAAATAATTTGCGTGTTTGATTTGGAATTTTAATCTTGATTGCGCGTGATTGCGTGTGATTCTGCACTCGTGTAAATCTTGCATGCTTGGCAGGCATGCGCTAGCTAGAGCGTGCTTGCTGGCATGCTCCAGTTAGAGCATAGAGCCGCCCAAGGTAGGCAAAAAGTCGCACGTTGCCTCTGAAATACTGACAGTCACAGCACTCTGAACACCTTTCAAACTATTTAAGGCTTACGAAGTAAAGTAGCTTCAAATAACAAAGTATTTACGTGAGCACTCAAAGAGAGTAGTTCGAAGGTAACGAACAATTTCTTCGCATAACAAGCTAAATTAGTTTGTACTGTGTCTTAAGTTACCCTTGCTGTCTCAACTTACCCCGGTTTACGGTACGCACGTATACTCACATTACTGAGAAAGGTTTGAAGCGAGCGGGATTTCCGGGGTTTTCTGTTTCTTGTCCAGTCAAAATTGGTGCTCACAAGCTGCCAAATCAGGCAGAATCACACACAATCACGCGCAATCAAGATTAAAATTTCAAATCAAACAAAATTACGCAAATTATTTAAAATTACGAGAATGACGTGAGTTATTGCGTTTTCTGAATCATATGTATACGAAAATCCCGAGTTTTTGTCCCCTCGCGGTGACCTGCGACGCCTGTGACCTGTGGCGGACCTCTGACGGCGCAGGGCCGGACTGGGCGGGTCGGGAAAGGGGAATCCCGGACGGGGCCACAGTAGGGTGGTCCAAAAAAAAAAAGAAGTTGCTCGGATCGTCCAACGCCGCCCGGATTTGGATTCTACATCGAAAAAAATCAAATACGTGTTTTTTCCTTTTTCGAAAAAATGGTTTTTAGGACCTCCTCAGTAGGGTGGATCATAAATTCTGACCCCCCAATTTTATTGGCGAAATGGAGTCTTGGGGATAGTAGAAGACCGTTAACGAGTTGGTTTTGGTCGGGAAAAAATTTGAACATATTAGTGGGGGGGGCCAAAGTTGGGTCTAAAGCTCAAAAATAGAGGTTTTTGGGTGATTTCTTGGGAACTAAATGAGATATCAAAACAGCTGGGGTCTCAAAAGTTGCGGAATTTTATTATCTTTCGATTGACACTACTGACAGCTTCGTAGGACAACTCTTTGATGGAGCAACATTGCGATTTATCAGCCCAAAAATGTTCAAAAGTCCCGAAAATGTCATATAACTTTTTTTCCGTTGCTGGTAACCAACTTCCGGATATACCATTCGATTCCTTGTAAAAAAAACAATCAAAAAAGGTCAATACACTTTGTTAGCTCAGACTTGTAATTTAAAGTTTCTGGGTCATTTAATGTAGAAAAGTACAAAAATTTGAATTGTTTTGAAGCTATGCACAAGATATAAGCATGCCAGAGTAACGGCTGGGGTCTCAAAAGATGCGGAATTTTATAAGCTTTCGTTTGAGCCTAGAACCAGCCGGGGGAACTTCAACAGGTATAAGGTCCCATCAGGTATAATCCCATCAGGTATAATGTTCTTCAGGTATAATTGGCAACACGCATAATTCTCAACAGGTATAATGGATTTATTTTTTGTTTGATCAGGTATAATTTGCATCAAGTATAATTCCCAACAGATATAACTTTTAATTTTTAAAATCTATTTTATATTTTACAATAAATTTGGCTCTGAGGAGCGATCCAATTCATCTGGGCAACAGTGACACCTTGCTAGGTGGGTGCATTCAGAAAGCGAGTCAATAGTGGAACCTTGGCCAAGGAGGGGAATCCATTCCAGAGCCAGGAAGAAGACTTGAAATCAGAACTGACACTTAATGCTTTTCACTCTGTAGGCCACTGTACATCACTACACTAATCTAGAATACTAATCAAAGTACAAGTAATTGGTACGCCACCTCCGCTTCGGATACCATCAATGCAAAGCACACTGGGAACAACTGTAACGAAGTGCCAAAAAATCTTTAAGTATCCATGCAATACCGTACATCGCAAAGTACACAAGAAAGCCTTGTAGACTTTTTGAGTGCTTGCAGCTGCAAACAGTGTGCTCACCATGTCTTCGTAGAGGGCCAAAATGACCAACAGCTGCCTACTAGATGGTTTCTCAGGACGGACGGAAAATGTACAATCAATTATGATCCATACTGCAGCTGGTGAAATTGTGTATTATGCCTGATGGGAATTATATTTGACGGGAATTATGTTTGATGACATTATTCCTGATGGGAATTATATGTGAAGAGAATTATATCTTATGCTACGCTTGTATTTATTATGTAATATCGGTTATATCTGTTAAGAATTATACCTGAGGAGATTTCATGTTAATCAAGAATAATTATTTATGCATTATATCTGATGAGAATTATGCTTGATGAGATTATACCTGATGGGACCTTATACCTGATGAAGACTACTCGAACCAGCCCTGTAGGACAACTCCTTCTATAGGAAACATGTGAAAAACTGCAAGAAAAAGCACTAGAAAAAGAGCACTGCTCCCGGCAAACTCATCAGGAACTAAAATTTCGACGGATCATAGCTTATCCCATTCTTATATACCCAGACTACAAAAGAGGCATTTCTCCGCTAAAGTCCTTCAGACTACGGAGTGAAATTTACGCTTTCTTCCATAGCTCCCAAACCAAGTCTGTGCCCAGGCTGAAATTTTGTACAGTGACTAGGACCAAGGAAAGGTACTTTCTCAAATTTTTTCAATTTTTTTCTAAAATACGTTTTTGAGACCTAGAAAAAAAAATTAAGTTCAACTTTTTTCAAAAAGTAAAAGTTTTTCAAAATTCTTGAAAAAATTCTAAAATGTTTGTCCTCATGCCTCCTAAGACCTGGTAAAATTTTCAAGTCCCTAGGTCAAGCTTTTCCCATCGATTTGTACCTTCAAAGTTGACTTTTACCAAAAAGTCGCAAAACACACTAAGGCCCACTGCTCCGGACTGGGTCGACCTAGGACCTTCAAAATTTGTGGGCATCTTTCTCTACCCTGGGGGTACTATGAGTTGCAAAAGAATCGGACCCGGCCGGCCGGGCTCGGCGATACCCCGCGCTCAGGCTGGTGCTGAAGACGCGCGGACAGGTTGGAAGATGGTCGGTCGCCGGGCCGCCTTGCTGCCAAACTATAACTGCAAGTGCACAATAGCTTTACGAGTGAATGACACCTCGACCCGACCCCTGGTCTGGGCGCCGCAGAGCAGCCGAGCAGCTCAGCTCATCCGGCCGGGCGGGTACGATTTTCACAAGTTCATTTCCGTGTAAAAATTACCAATTTTGACAACGCTACCAGAATGCGTTTCAAGATGAGCTAATTATTTTATTATAAGGTGTTCAATTAACTTTTTCTTACTTCATGAAAATAATCCTAGAAAATTTATTTTTGTATGCACAGATTGGAAATTGAGTTTCCAATACATTGGTCGACATTCCAAACGCCCTGGAAAATTTGTATTCGAGAATCAGCCGAGTCGCCTCCTCGCTATATTGTGTCGAGGGCCTCTTTCACTCCAAGCTGCACCGCTGCGAGGGTGCTGACACGCAGATTTATTGCCCTTCAACCCAAAATAAAATTTTTCATAAAGCTCAATTTTTGATTTTGAATCGAGTGGAAATGGCTTCCTTGCAAAGTTGCGGGTCCAGCCATATGTTGAAATTTTGTTCTACGCCAATTTTAACCGATATTTTAGGCCAAATCCAGTTGCCGACGAAACTTGAACTAATGGCAAGTGAAAACTCTCCACTTAAGGGGTAAACCTGTGTTGAGCCAAGATTAGTGGTCTCCTGGTTCGAAATCGCAATCTTTTTCGTTGTACTTTTCTTTCCCGGTGGTGTACTTTTCTTACCCTTTTCGAGGAGTTCCGAAATCACATACACTTTGGCATGTTGTACGCAATGTGTGGAACTATAAGCAATGAACAGTGATCCATTTCATTAGGAAGGCATTGGATTACAAGTTCACGAGCGCAGAATAGTTGAATCCTCATTTAGAACTTCTGTACAGTGCAAAGTACGCGTTTTGTACTTTTCTTCCCCAACCTACCCCTATATATACACGCTGCGTGTATATGAGACCCGTTTTTATTATTTAAACGCTGCATGTCTATGATGACTCCGTTTGCACTCTGGTGCATGCTGCCCCCCTCCCCCTCTCGGCACGTGCAGTTTATAGTTTGACAACAGCGCAGCCCTGCGTCGGTCCATCTGCCGAGAAGCCCGCCCGTCTTCGGCAGACGTCTGGGCGCGGGCGCGGGGTAGCGCCGGGCCCGGCCGGGTTCGATTCTTTTGCAACTCATAGTAATTACATGTGGCAAAATTTTGGTCCAGATCGGTGACACCAAAAAAAATCTTGTGCTTCCTAGATATGGAATCACTAAGAGGGAAACAAACTTCGTTTGCCATTTATTCACACAACCCCTCTATTTTTTTTTATTTTTTTTTTGGGGGGGGGGGGAGACTGGGGGCCACTGGCCAACCCTTCCGACGGGGCCAAATGCCTCCAGTCCGGCCCTGTGACGGCGACTTCTGACGGCGGACTCCGAAGGCGGCGACGGCGGACTTGACTGACGGCGACTTCGGGCAACGGACTCTGACGACAGCCTCTGCACTCGTGGAAATTTTGTCAGAATGTCAGATAAATGTCTGAAATCCTGATCCAAATTCTCGCACCTCTGAAAGCTGAAATTCTGAAAACTTACTCTGATATTGATGGTTCGAGTTCTAAGTACAGAATGTCAGGAGATGTTTTCAGCTTTCAGAGGTGCGCGAATTTGGATCACACTGTTTGCTCGTGGCGTTACATCTGTAATGACAAGTCGGTTGCCCCAGCGGAATGACTAGCCGTACGTCGGATCTGTACGGCGCACCATCCCTCCAGGGTGCACGGTTCGCTTTGCCGTACACTAGGGTATGACTTTTTCCCGACCCCCTCCACTGCCGACGCCGGCCCCCCACCACTCCTGTCCATACGTCTCAACCGTATGACCATACGTCTCAAACGTATGGTCTCTGACAAAGGTCCGCAAAAGCTTACTCCGTGCCCCCACGGGGCCCCGAACTCGCCACCTGCGGCCCGTGAGCCGCGCCGCCTGACCACCAGACCACCGCGCTCCGTGAGGGGAGGCGACTCGGTTGTCTACCACAATCCGCCAGGGCGGCGGGTCCGGCGACGAGGCGCGGGCTCCGGGGAGGCGGGGCAAACCCCCACTCCGACCACGCCGCCCCCTCACCCTGCCCCTCTCCCCCCTGAGTCATACCGAGGCGTACGGTCATACGCCAAAGCCATACGCCACCAGCCAGGGTATGACCATACATCTGAGACGCGTTACCCGCCGTACACGAGGGCCAAGGGTATGGCCATACAAAATTTTGCGATAGAGGGCCATTGCAAAAAAGTCATACCTTCCGGGCTCTGTAACGCTACAGATCTACAGTGCAGGTTCCTGACATTCTGACAAGATTTACACGAGTGCGTATACCGTGCAGCAAATGTACTCACTCCACAAGCAGGTGTACAACAGCGGCTGGCTGGTGAACGTGACGTAGTGGACGCCGCGAAGAACGGCCAAGTGCACGTATCCCAGGTAGATGACGGGCTTCCAGGCGATCCTCCAGGGGTATGGGTTCGCCGCCTTGGTCCCATTCACACCTCTCTGATTGGCCACCCGGCGGATCATTAATGCTTGTGGCTCTTGGAACATATTCTATGAACAAAGACCGCCGTGCTTTGCATCCGTTGCATGCGATGTGCATTTTAGGTTGTGTTGACTTTTCATTTGTCTAAGTTTCCATACTAGTGCCAGCAAATGTGCGATGATAGTGTGCTCATTTGGTGCATGAAACATCAAAGAATCAGAGAGTTTCAATTGACAGCTCGTGATCTCATTACGTTGATTGAGAAACGCGTTTTTAATGGGAGCTAGAGGGAGAAAAAGCCAAAAAGCATATCGGTCTTCTGTTCCCACATGGTCGCAATCAAAATTGTGCTCTCTGAATTGTGTTTTTTAGGACCCAAAAATGATGAAACTCAGGGAAGCGGAATTTTGACTTGGTCCACATGGGAACAAAACTCCGGTACACTTCAAGAAAAAGCTGTTCCCGTCGTCCTGACTCGGCTCAATTGCTGCCTGCCGAGCCGCTCATTCGCCCACTCCCAAAGGAGGGTAGGCCAATGCAGCTAACCTTTTAGCTCGAGGGTTGCCAGTCACGAGCACGTTGTTGCAAGTGTCTAGGTGCCAAAGTCCGTTGCCTCGCGGCAGTTCCCCTGTAAAAATCATTGCGATGAAATCAGCAGTAGCACTTCCTCTGCGAATTAAACACAATTCCTTCGCAAGCCGCCGTGCGAAGTCCTTCCTGTGGCAAAAAACGTATGGAAAAGTCAGTTTACTTTTCTTTGCCATGATTCTGCGAGGGGGTAAACACTCGCGTAATACGCTGCACAACAACCGTGTAGTACGCCTATTACACGTGAACGTAATACCAGTTTTGGGTTAAATGTGCCAAATTTTGGCACTTAAAGGCCGCCGCAATATCAGTGTAACACCCCCATCCATGCGCATGGATGCTTGCCTGCATGCATGCGCGGGGTGGTGGATCGCCACGGAATACATATAGTAGAAAGGTGTTGTTTTCATCCGGCAAGAGTTAGAATGACATTTTAATTCACATCATAACTCTCCTAATAGTTTTGGTATACAAGATAAAGGATATTTTGGAAGTGCATTATGGCGAAAGGGAGGGAGTGCAAGCATGCATGCATAAGCAAGCGTCAGCACGTCGCGCAGAAAATACCCCTTTAAAAGCAATTTTATCAATTCTGAAACATTTCTAACGGCGAGAAATGTCTTCTTGGCTCATGCTAGATGGAAACAATAGCCTCCTGAGTGGACCCCGTGGCGATTGCCATGCATGCATGCACGCAAGCAAGCATCCATGCGCATGGATTAAACTTTACAGACCCCGTGTGGGTGGACGCTGTCCGCAGTCCTCCGTGCCCCTCAGCAGACTGACTGCGTCAGACAACCGGTTGGCGAGGAGAGGGGCTCATTGACAAGTGCGACCCGCAGAAGAACCTTCGCGACACTGCGTCCTCGATGTGCCACTGCAGTGACCCCTGACCCGGACCGTCGGGCACACGTGGCGACCCGTGCTGCACGAGCCTTTCACAGCAACATTGTGGCACCAACCGAATTGGAAAATGCCAAAACCTGGGCAACGAGTGCAATAGTAAAGATTGAACTTTCAGACACTTTTTCCCTGGATAGATCTTTCAGACATGTGGGTATTTTGGGCGGGGCTAACCTAGGGGAACCTAAGTTAAGATCTTGAATGACGATAACTTAACCCTAACGTAAGTTACAAGGTAGGTTTACGCCAGACCGCGTCTTGTCGTAACAGGCTTCGCGATGTCTCGCTGCCTGTTCCTCCAATTCACGCCTGGCGTACCTATCTTGGCCTGCGGCGCTAGCCTGCCTGCGGCAGGCAATGACTTGCCCGTTGTCGGTTATTTTTTACTTGTTGAATGCTGGGGGGCTCCGCCCCCCAGACCCCCCTACATTCTAAATAGAGTCGTTTTATCTACAGATAACACGATCTTGACCCTTTTCACTTTTTAACTTGTCGAGGCTGGGGGGCTCCGCCCCCCAGACCCCCTACCTCCAAGACAGAAGTGGTCTATCTGCAGAAATCTCTATTTTTCGCCGTTTTTTAGGTGTTTTTCGCCTATAAAAACTGAACCAGTTGAGCTAGGATGGTGAAATTTCGCGTGTGCCGAGCCAAGGACATACCCAAAAAGTGTGCCAAATCTCACCGAGATCGGCCGAGCGGTTCAGGAGGAGTAGTGCGGACAGACAGACCGACAGACAGACAGACCGACAGACAGACACACAAAACTTTTCAACCCCACTGGAGTAACAGGCTTCGCTATCGCTCAGCCAATGATCTTGAGCGAACCTAACCTACGGCAACCTAAGCCTGGACCAGCCGCGGCGCACTCCCCCTCCTGGTTCCGCCGCTGAGACGTAATGAGCCACGAGGCGAAGCCGTCGAGCGCTCTCCTCCCTCGGCCCGCCCCTGCCGCCGCGCACCGCGGCCAGGCGGCTAATTTACAATCCCTTGGCGATTCGGCCCCCTGTGGCAAATTCGCCGGTAGGAAGCCCCCGGCCGCAGGTCAAGGGACAGGCTATCTCCAACATCTTTCTGGGCCATTCCAAAAGCCCAAAAAGCTTTGCAAGCTTTTGGGATTGTTTCGGGAGCTGTTCATTATTATCCCAATGTCACCCATTTCCCATTTATATGAGCCCAAGAGTCAAAGGTCCTATGAAATCACTAGACTATTTACCAGACCATCATGCTGCAATGCTATCTACCGCTCTGCTCTAGAGGACCGCGCGGAACAGGCTATATATTGTCATTGTTATTATGGTACGCTCAGTGTTGCTCCTACACTGTCAGAAAACTCCGTAAAAATACGGAAATTTAACGGAGACTGTCCATTTTTTTAAACGGAGATCTCCGTTTTTTTGAATTATGGATTTTATCCGTAAAAATATGGAAGTTATGTATATAAATGAAATAGAAGCCTTACTTATCAAAAAGAACTGACTAATTCACGTTATCGATGGGTTGGGTGAACAACTGATTAGGTGTTCCAGGAGTGCGCCTTCCCTAAAGCGACCTCGCCTCTGGGTTTCCGTCCATTTATCCGATCCTAATGGCATGTGGTCAAGTGGATCTTCAAACAGTTTTGGAGAATATCACTTTCGTCAACAAGGACACTGTTTGCATTAACATCGAAGGTGGAAGGAGGGAAGTAAACCGTTAAAATGCGTTTATTTCTGCAAAAATGTGGTTCATCTCCGTAAAAATATGGAAAATTTACGGAGCCTCCATTCCCAAAATTAGAGTAACTTTCTCCGTAAATTTACGGACTTTTTTTCTGACAGTGTATGTACAATATTGCAAAATGACACTACTTTGCATGGAGCTATATGCCTCGGTTATCAGCCCAAGTGGTTGATCGAGCTGATTCTAAGCTCTTGCTTAGGTGAGTGCAGAATACGAGATACAGCACTAACATTTCTCGTGCACTGTGAAAATTTGTTGGCACTTTATGACAAAAACGTGGATGACATTTTGATCACTTTCAAATGATGACAATCTCATCACAAATTCATGACATTTTCATCAAAGTTCCTATACTTATTGCATGGGCGTGACACAATGTCATCAGTTGTTTCGATGACATCGTTGTTAAGAGAATTAGCCTTGGCATGAAATTGTCATCATGACGACTCATATTTTCACAGTGTGGACGAAAACAAATTGTATAGTTTACGTCCCTGGATTGTTTCAGGTTTCAGAACCAAGCCAGTGTACCGTCAAGTCCCCTAAAGTGGGACGATTTTTACGGAAAATCGTCTGTTATTCACAGAATGACGATGACACCGAAAATCGCCGAGGATTTAAGAATCCTTATGTCGAAACACGTCTTTTAACGAAAACAAAAAAAATTCAGCCTATGGGGCTCCAGTGGGAGCAGCAAGAGCCGTCTCCCAATTTAGGAGCCAAAGTCTCCTAAAGTGGGACACGTTCATTCTTTTCCGCCCAAAAACTGCAGTAGCAAAAAATTTCACAAAATGTTTTATGTTCTAAATTTTATTTGAAGCAATATTGGTTCTGAAGTCTTTTTCGATATCTCGACTGGTTAGGCTGATATGAGCCTCTTCAAACAATTAGATTTCGTTAGACATATTTAAATTAGAAACCACCGCAGCGCCTAAACCAATTGAAATACGGCGAAAACCAATAAAACAAAATGGCCTTAAAATTTAATTTTTGGCCAAAAACATTTTATGAAATTTTTTGCTCAGGTCGTATGTTATATGTTTCGAAATGCACGGCAAGAAATAGATGTTGAAATTTTGAAAGTTAAGAACCGTTCGCCCGGCAACTTTTTTCTTGAAATTTTTTTGTTCAAAATATAATTTTACGCAAGATTTGTTTTATGGTCGATAACGATACCTTTGTCGGTTCAGCCAAGAGGAAGCATTTGCTTTCAAACATTAACTAAATTTTGTGCTGACTTAAAGCGTATCGAACCGTACTTGCCCGACTGCCTGGGCCTCCAACCCGACCTGGCAACCTAATATAGACCAGGCGGCGTTTGTGGGACGCTGGAGGTGAATGTAACGCCTCTGAATCGGTCAAAATCTAAAAGAAACGAAGAAAATTCATGTGTCTCACTTTACAGCCCCTTAGAAGATTGCCCACCGTAAAACGAAGCGTCGGAAACAAATTTTCGAAAGTGCATCTTGTAGATAAGAGAACGCGCCACAACATGTCTGAAGTCTAGAACGGTCCGAGCATCAACGGCTCGAAGCCCCGAATCCGCGCTAGACGTCTGAAAAAACTTCTCTTTTTTACTGTATCAAATGCCAATTTTCAAGATTTTTTGGGGGAGGGGGTATGAGCGGGAACAAGACACTTTCTGCGCGGATATGGTCTCGGAGGGTCCTACCGTCTAAAAAAAAAACATTTTATACCTCGCAAAATATCCACGCGTTGGCCGTTTACGGCCTAAACTAGAAAAAATAGTCAAATGTCCCACTTTAGGGTTCGTGTCCACATTTAGGGGACTTGACGGTAAGTATTATACCAGTCATGGGCCTGCTATGGTTTGTGTGGGTCATGCTCAACCACGGGAGATAATCCTCCCGCTGCGGTGTGATTTTCTCTGTAACATCCAAAACGTACTGACGGTACCGAAGTAGACACGAAGCGGTAACTGTTTTCCTCTATTGTTCCTCTATTATTATGATACCGAAACTTGGGATACACAAGGTGGGTTTACGCTAGACTGCGTCTTGTCGTAACAGGCTTCGCGATGTCTCGCTGCCTGTTCCTCAAATCCGCGCCTGGCGTACCTACCTTGGCCTGCGGCGCTAGCCTGCCTTCAGCAGGCAATGGCTCGTCCATTGTCGGTGATTTTTTTAACTTGTTGCATCCTACATTCTAGACAGAGATGCTTCATCTACAGATAACACTATCTTGACCCTTGTAACTTTTTAACTTGTCGAGGCTGGGGGTTTCGCCCCCCAGACCCCTCTTTCTCCAAGACAGGAGTGATCTATCTGCAGAAAACTCGATTTTTCGCCGTTTTTTATGTGTTTTTCGACTATAAAAACTGGACCAGTTGAGCTAGGATGGTGAAATTTCGCGTGTGCCGAGCCAAGGACATACCTAAAAAGTGTGCAAAATCTCACCAAAATCGGCCGACCCGTTCAGGAGGAGTAGTGCGGACACACACGCACACACACCCGCACGCACGCACGCACGCAGACAGGAAAAACTTTTCAACCCCACCTGAGTAACTGGCTTCGCTATCGCTCAGCCAATAACAAAGCGATAAAGAAACTCAAAAGGTAGGTGTACGCTAGACAGTGGCTTGTCGTAACAGGCTTCGCGATGCTGCGCCAGTTCCGACCATCCACGCCTGGCGTTAACATACCTTGGCCTGCGGCGCTGGCCTGCCTTCGGCAGACTCTCTCCACACATGGTCACTTAAACAGACCTGATCGCACATCGAAGCAGCATTCGGTTTTAACTTTTATGCTGGGGGACTGCGACCCCCTTTCATTATGTACGGGGCGTCGAGGTTAGTTTGCTGGTCAATAGGGTGGGCCGTGAAACACGATTTTTCGATATCGCAAACGTAATAGCGCGCCAAAGTTACTTCATGGCATTACAAACTCAACGCGATCTGGGGCAGGTCTGTAACTTAAAGCTTGACCCTCGCGCATCGACGTTGAAAATTCGAAAATTCGACTTTTACGGGTTTTTCTAAAAACATCCATAGAAACTGAACCAGATGTCCAAATGATGTTTGCGAGACGGAAATGGAAACGTCTGATCATGCTTTATCAGTTTAAGACCACCGGGACCCTCTCCGAGCAGTAGGGGACCGATGGGAGAAAATTACAAAATTACAATTTTTTCCCGTTTTTTACAAAATGCAAAAATTGCCTTCAGGGTTTGATACGGCCATCCTGACGTCACCGTACCCGAACCATACCCCGAATCATCTTCTCTAAGGGCCCCTTTCCCGTTTTAAGCGCACGGGGTACTCCGGGATCCGTTCACACGTTAGGATTTGGACGCCAAAAACACATGTTTTACTAAAAATGCAAATTATCGGTACTCAGGGCACTGTAGGGCACTCGTCCCGTCCGTATGAACTGCAGTGACTCAGAATCGATTACTAGATGGTGTCTTTGCGTCGCAGGAACCCACCAGTATATAGACAATCGGACGAAGAGACCTTTAGAACGCTATTTACACTGTAAATCTCGTTAATCTAGAGTTAAAACGTATTTGGCTCGTCTGGATTAACGACAGAAGGTCGCTGCACGTTTATACAGGTTATTCTTATCCATCGCATAGGTTGTAGGTGCCTGTGACGCAAAGACACCATCTAGTAATCGATTTTGAGTCACTACAGTTCATAGGGACGAGACGAGTGTCCTAAGTACCGATAATTTGCATTTTTAGTAAAACATGTGTTTATGGCGTCCAAATCCTAACGTGTGAACGGATCCCGGAGTACCCCGTGCGCTTAAAACGGGAAAGGGGCCCATAGAGAAGATGATTCGGGGTATGGTTCGGGTACGGTGACGTCAGGATGGCCGTATCAAACCCTGAAGGCAATTTTTGCATTTTGTAAAAAACGGGAAAAAAATTGTAATTTTGTAATTTTCTCCCATCGGTTCCCTACTGCTCGGAGAGGGTCCCGGTGGTCTTAAACTGATAAAGCATGATCAGACGTTTCCATTTCCGTCTCGCAAACATCATTTGGACATCTGGTTCAGTTTCTATGGATGTTTTTAGAAAAACCCGTAAAAGTCGAATTTTCGAATTTTCAACGTCGATGCGCGAGGGTCAAGCTTTAAGTTGCAGACCTGCCCCAGATCGCGTTGAGTTTGTAATGCCATGAAGTAACTTTGGCGCGCTATTACGTTTGCGATATCGAAAAATCGTGTTTCACGGCCCACCCTACTGGTCAAACTGTATTACATTTTTGGTTCGACTCCCCTTAAAATCTGGCTAACTTTTCTCCTACTAGGCCTCAAATCTTGGTCGGATGTTAGAATATATTCCCTTTTCATTTTCAGCCCCCTCCGAAACATATGAAATGAAGTAATACTTAACACGGCAACATATGTCGGTAAAAAGTTAATTTCTATGCCGTTTATTATGTGTTTCTTGGCTGTAATGACTACGTGGAGCGAGATAGAAAGATGCATTTTGGTGTATGGCGAGCCAAGGAAGCTCCTAATGACCCTGCAAAATCTCAGCCAGATCAGCCGAGCCGTTCAGAAGGAGTAGTGGACACACGCACACACACACACGCAGACCGACAAAGATTTTTAACCCCACTGAAATAACGGGCTTCGCTGTCGCTCAGCCATTTATATCTTTCTTTTTCTTCATTACAAACACCCACCTAAAGAAAAGATAAATCAAATGTTGGAAGATTATGAGGGCCACACTTAACGAAAAAGAACTGTATCATCTGCTTTGACGTCCTGGACTTTACTGAACTTTTTTTTGTGTGTTCACAGTCGCTGTGGCTCTGGACGAATGCTGCTGACCCACTCGGTGTGTACGGCGCGCCACCAGCACCCCCACTGCTCGGCGTCGCTGCCCGCCCAGATCCATTGCCATCCATGACCATTGATATTGCCAGTGGCATTTTATTGTCAGTGGACTCGTGTACGAGGGGGTAAACACTTGCGTAATACCCTGTACACAAAAGTCGGGTATTACGCCGTAATACGCGTAATAATAATACATTTTGGGACCAAAAGTATAAAAAAATGGCATTTTTCAATGAAATCGAGGCGTAATACATGCGCAATACAAGTGTAATACCCCGTAATAGGGAGTGGTCTGTACAAGCTTCAACGGAGTGTTTACCCCCTCGCTCGTGTAAATTTTGTCAGAATGTCATAAACATGTCTTAAGTCATGATCAAAATCCGCGCACCTCTGAAAGCTGAAATTCTGAAAACTAACTGTTATGTTGATGGTTCGAGTTCTACTGAATGTCAGGAGATGTTTTCAGCTATCAGAGGTGCGCGAATTTTGATCAGATTTTCAGATAGGTTTCTGACGTTCTGACAAGATACACGAGTGTGGTGTTACAGCAGGTTGAGTCCCGCAGGATAACTTCTGGGTTGTCACGAAAATGTTTACGCATGTCACCTGTGTGGAAGAAAATGAATTCAACCATGTCTTTTCCTTCCGCATCCTCTTATATGTTGCCATACCAATTTTCTTCATTATCTTCTTCGCCATCCTCATTTTGTTCATTATCTTCTTCACCACCCTCATTTTCTTTATTATCTTCTTCGCCACCCTCGTTTTCTTTGTTATCTTCTTCGAGGTCAGTAAGCTTATCTGTCAAATTGATTACTTCTAAGGTTTTGTCCGGAAGCCTCTTTTCAATTAGAACAGCGGCCCCTTGGATCTTCTGTCACAAGCATGGCTAGTTCAGCCACGGCATCCTCCATCTTACTGCCTCTTTTCCTATTCTTATTTCGCATAGCAAACCTGAACAAATTTCGAGTTTATACATGAAGAGCTGATGTTTGATTGTATGAAAACGAAGACAATGTGTGTGTGTGTGTGTGTGTGTGGTAGTCAACAGTCAAGGAATTTCGTAGTGAAGTACAAATTATGTTCTTGGCGCTGAAACCTCGCTCGCACTCAGCTGAACTGATTGAGAAGGTCTGAATTAGAGCTTTTAAGGGCTCGAGTGCAGCAGATAATTATTCATTATCATCAACGAACTCCCTCATTGCATTGACCGCTTCCGTGGCGTCATGCTCAAAACGCGCGCAGAGGCGACAATGGCCCGCCTGGGCCCCACAAGTCGAGCGTGGCCATCGTCTGGCCAAAAATGAGCGTATGGGCGGGGAAAATGTTCTGGACCATACGCACGGCCGAAAAAATGTTCTGGGCCATACGGCGTATGGCCGCGTATGGCCTCCAGTGCACCGCTGAGCGGAGGCCGTAGATCTTTTTGTCATAGACTCCCTAGTTCATAACCTTCAAGACCTTGAGGTTCAACAGGTTGTTTCAAACTAAGTATGAAGTGATGAAGCTTGATAAAGTGATCGAGATCATGCAGACATGAAGCGGGGAAAGAGCAAGTGAAGGAAGTCCAAACGTGCAGAACAACCAGCTCTAATGTTGTCTCTGTCCACCAGGCATCTGGTCCAGATTATCATCTCGATCAGGCTCCATCCAGATCGAACTCCAGATCAAGAAAATGGTCTCGAGGTGGAAGGTACAAGTCCAGATCTAGGAGTGCATCGTCTGGATCCAAGGACGACTCCAGATCAAGAAAATCCAGCTACAAGTCAGGCCGACGCAAGTCGTATGACTCATCCAGCACGCACCGTAAGTGCAGAAGTCATCGGAGTATGTGTAAATAAGTTTTGAAACTTATAATCTGTTATTGAAGATTGTATTTAAAAAAATGGAGGTCATGAGTGTATATAAGCAGTGTCTCACGGACACGACATTGATTGCCAGCCCCGTCAGCGCGCTCTGACCTTTTCCTGTAGAATGGCAGGTTTTATTCCACATGTCAGCAGCTCGTCCACCTTCTCTTTCTGAGCAGCATCCAGTCTTTTACTTTCTGGATAATGTTGCACTTCAACTGGATCAAGGCCATGGGTGTGGTTATGATCAAGTTGAGTGACAACCACACATCCATCAAATTGCATGGCATAGATGTATGCCGTACACTTGATCTTGTGCGACCTGAAATGAATATTGATAAAATATATTTAAGTTTTAAACTTTATGGTTCAGAAAGGAGGAACATCTTACTATTGATTTTTGGCAAGGGGGGGGGGGCATCACCTATGGGTCTACGACTTCGGCAAAATGCACGGCTGGCAACAAGGGCACGGTCCAACTTCTCAAAAGGAAGGGAAGGGTGTCGCTTTTCAACAAAGAGGGTGAAGTGTAACTTCTTTTTAAAAAACGGCAGTGATGTAGAGGTTTGACTAAAGCAACAGGTGGTCAAGTTCTTTGTTTTATTCCCCTTCCCTTTCATTGGACTGAGACCGCCTTCCCTTGCCGTTGTTTTATTATTCAACTTGGTTTCTTTGGCACCATTCCACGGAATAGTCTTGATGTATCTCCAACGCATAATTATAGATATTTGGAGGTAATATTTCCGCGTTTTGTTCGATCTTGGCTATGACTGAGTGGAATAACATCTGACGATAATCCATTACCCTTTTCTTTAGTCCTAATTCATCGAAGATCTGCTTCACAACATCAACTTTTGACTGATCATCGTAACCGTAGTTTTCCTGAAAGAAAAGCAAAATTTGAACGACACGCCGTGCAGGATAAATTTTCTCAAACAATGGATCGAAAGGCTTGGATTCTTCCGCTGGCAACACTATGGCAAAAAGCTACGGAAAATTCTGTGGACAAACTTGTAATAATTCTCCGTAGGACCGTACAGTGCGAAACGTAAAGAAGCATTTCTACAGAACTTCACTGAGATTCCAAAAGCTATAAGTATAGCACGTGTGGTGCAATGCACTGAGATATCACACCATACGTGCAATGCCATATTGCACCTTACGTGCAGTGCATCCCGAAAAGGCCGTATGCTAATGCATGGGAATGGGAAGGCATTTCACTTCATATGCAATGCTTTTGCATTACACCAATTGACGCTATATTCATAGCGTTGGATTATCAGTTACCAATTATTTTCCCGAAAAGGACATACTGGCAGATGACATTTAACTAACAAATGAATGCTTTGGACAGCCCAATTTACATAACTTTACGTCCTCTGGACAGATGCATACCTGCAGGATCTTTTTCTGGCTCGCGTTGGCTATTTTCTTGGCCTCTAGAATCATCCAAGTGCAACAGCCATTCCTGATGTCGAGGCTCACGTCACTCTTGTCATCACCGAAGCAGTCGTTGTAGTCATCCTGTATGAGTAGGGCATACGTTAGGCCACGGAATACACACTAAATGTCTTACGAAGAAATTTCCCATAATACGAAGGAAATGGCGCAAGCATAATACGAAGGTGGTTTTTCTTCGTATTACGAAGGTTTTTCTTTGTATCTTACAATGAAAAAGCTAAAAAGATTCGTATTACGAAGGAATATTGCTTCGTATTATGCTTGCGCCGAATTCACTGTAACATACGAATAACATAGGTCAAATTTCATTGTAAGACATTTAGAGTGTAGACTTTTCTTGTCATGGGTGACAGGGAATTGTTGGGTGTCTGGATCCTTCTCCTTTTTTTTTAATTGTTCAATAGAGTTGCCCGTAGAGCAAATGCTCTGCCTGGGCTCTTACATGCATGTGTGTAACATAAACAAAGGTTTTGACTGGACAACGGGAGGGCATAATGGCAGCTTTGCGCATCGTAGTTTGTGACTCCAGACACCTCCAAATTCTCTATTCACACTGAGACTGAAATAGAGGGCTCAGACGGTCGGACACTGCGGACGGTATTTCTAGTTCGCTTTGGAGCCGGTAGCAGCGCCACCTGTGTCAAACTGGCGGTCACCAAAGAGAACTCGATGACGAATTACACTGGTAAAACTAAAGCGTAACTCTATGCTTGAGTCAAGCATAAAGTTACGTTTGAAGACGTTACGCTTAAAATCAAGCATAGGCTAGAAATTCCCCCATGCATTTAGATAGGGGGAATCTTGGCGGATGAGCCTGTTATGCTTGAGTTCAAGCGTAAACTGATAACGCTTGAAAACAGTGGGGGAATACTACGCTTTAGTTTTACCAGTGTAGTCGCAAACTGCCAAAACAAACGGCATTTTTCGTAAAGTAGTGCGTATCTGATGCGGCGGAAAATTATAGACATCCAAAGACCATGCGGTGAATCGGCAGGCACGCTTAGGCTCTCTTACTTCAAAATTTGTCCTGTGCGGACAGACGGAAAAGCCGTGTCCGTGGCCCGGCCCGCCCGACACAACTCGGGCCGGGCCGGGCTCGAATCTGCTCCGTAAGCGGGTTGGCAAAACGCGCCGATGTCTCCGACCGTCTGAGCCCTCTAGACTGAAAGAGTTTTGATCAAATGTAATTTTGAAGGAGGTAGGGTCGGGACGGGGAAAGATGGGGGACACACACCCTTAGGGTGGGGAAGAAACGTATATTCCACTTTTTCCGCAAATACTGCAATTGCAAAGGCGATACTTAAGTACATTTTTTGGCGATACAATTAGGTATCGCCATTTAACGGCCTTAGGGAAAAGTATTGCCTATAGAACGGCGATACACAGAAGTATCGCCAAAGTTTGGCGGTACTTTTGGGTATTGCCAAAACCACGGCATTAAACAAAGGTCTTGTCCCCTTGATTTGTTCGACGTTTATTGCCAAATCGTCGCAATACTGCAAAGTATCGCCAAATTTAGGCGATACTTTTGTGTGTCGCCGTTTTGAAGGCAATACTTTTCCCTAAGGCCGTTTATGGGCGATTCTCAATTGTATCGCCAAAAAAGGAACTAAAAGTATTGCCGTTGGATTTATAGTGAATTTGCCTCATTCGAGACGTGGAAGACAGTACAATATTTTTCTGTGTAGATGTGCCAGATAGCGTACTGGAAGAATTTAGCCTGGTACGACCAGAAAAATGTAAAAAAACACCTCTGAATGAGGTCTTGATTCCAACCAACTTAAAACTTTGAAAATCCTTGTCCACATTATGTCTTATGTGCCGTGTGTCTTATGAAGCATTTCCGAGCGGACGGTGACGAAAAACCCTATAGCAAAAAAAAAGGAGACGGAAGTTTTTAGTCCAAAAGTTCTATGGTTTTGGCTGGATTACGATTTAAAGGGTCAATATGAAACGGGGGGAAAACTTGCACGGGTGCGGGGAAAATTTAACACCTTTATCTTTCATATGCATCGTTTTAATGCCCAAACATCTAACCAAAGTGGTCGCAACAAGAACATTCCGACAGCTCCCCCCTTCCTATTCTCATAGGTATTGACCAGATTATGAATCCTGCGTTTCGTACTTCTTAATCAGAAGCTGTTTGATATTGATGTACCCTGACCTGACCAAGAATTTGGTGGAAAACCTGTGCCTCAGACCTCAACGCATCTATGAACTTTCAAACGTTAGCGTTTGCACAACTATAGGTTTCTGGAACCAAGAATGCCAACCGGCGAGCCGCTGCCCCAAACAATGCAGGGCCACCACAGTACCATTGTCGGCGAACTTCGTTCGGTGCCGACAAAACAACGCAGGCCATTATTAGGGCTGGTCATTAAGTTATGGGACATTCTACTACTTTGAACATTATGTGTATGAACGAAATTCCGACGGACAGAAACGGATCGGTCCGATTTGGCCTGCAGGTAAATTTTACCCGCGGACATTCCTTCACTGCACAAGTCCATCGAACCACCAAATGTATCCCCCTCTCGAGTAAGCAGTAGAGATATTTGTATTCATACCACTATTTGAAGGATCAGACTCATGTCAACGGAAATGTCTCGAGCTGCTGCGTAGGCTTTCGGATCTTGGACGCCACACTGAAAATCAATGACAGAGACAGAAGATTAATATTTTCAGAGATACATCACCCCACACAAAGCTCTGAGCGAGGTGGTAAACACTTGCGTAATGCCCTGTAGACAAAAACCGTGCATTACGCGTAATACACGTGAACGTGAAACCATTTTGGGGTCAAATGCACTGTGAAAGTTTGTTGTCACTTTATGACGAAATCGTGGATATATTTTTCTTATAACTTTCAATGATGACCAACTCATTACAAATTGATGACAATTTTCATCAAAGCTTCTATTCTTATTGCATGGGTGTGACAACAATGTCACACTCTTGAAACGTTGCGAACCGATGTGTTTGTAAGCTTGCACTGCAAATGCAACGGCGATACTAAAGTACATTTTTTGGCGATACAATTGAGTATCGCCAATTAGCGGTCTTACGGAAAAGTATTGCCTTCAGAACGGCACACTAAATGTTTATGTAGAATTTTGTACGTGCCACCTGCACGATTTTGTGCATGCGGGGAATTTGCATAATATTAAGCGTGAAAATGCATAAATTTATGCAAATTCACGCACAATTTTATGCACGACGGCACACAAGTTTAAAATTATGCATCACCACGTACAAAATTGTACATAAACATTTAGTGTGGGCGATACAAAAAAGTATCGCCAAAATTTGGCAATACTTTTGGATATGGCCAAAACCACGGCATTAAACCAAGGTCTTCTCCCCTTGATTTGTTTGACGTTTATTGCCAAATCGTGGCAAATACTCGAAAGTATCGCCAAATTTCGGCGATACTTTTGTGTATCGCCGTTTTGAAGGCAATACTTTTCCGTGAGGCCGTTTATTGGCGATACTCAATTGTATCGCCAAAAAAGGTACTAAAAGTATTGTCTTTGGATTAACAGTGTGCGAAGAACTCGACTTGTTCGCAATGCAAAGAACGCATCCGTATTGCAAATCAGTAGTTCGCAACCTGCGAACAACGTGTTTGTATTGCAAACCCTTTGCGAACACATTGTTCGCAAAATTGCGGACTATCAGTTCGTAATACAATCAAGCCAAACTATTAGCAAGCTGCAAACCAAATGGTTTGTAATGCGAACACATTCTTCGCAAGGTTTTGAGAGTGCATCTGACATCCTTGTAAAGAAAATTTGCCTTGAAATAGTCATCAAGTGACGACTCAAATTTTTGTAGTGAAGACGGCCAAGAGATAGTTTAATCCACAGGCACTTGATGCAGCCCCAAAAATCTTTCTTTTAAAACCGCGAAGCCATTTCTGGGGAACATAGTCGACTACCTCGCTCGTGTTGCCCAGCCGATAAAGTCCCTTGTCTTCGTCTACCGCTACTACGGCCACAACGTTGGATTCTGGTAAAAAATGAATTGCTGTTGTAGTCTTTTGGTAGCAAGCATTGCCTCTAGTCTTCGATTGAATGTTGTCTCGTCTGGTAGTTTGTCCGTTTAATTTTTCATTCTAACAAAAAGCTACTAGATTCTCAACGCACTTTCGGTAGTCTCAGTTCATCCCTCATTTTCCTCGGTAATGATTGGTCAAGCCGACACATACTCTAGAAACTGAAGAGTGTGCATGGCATGCTCCCCAAGGGAGTATGCCACAAAGCACGCTCCATCCTGGAGTGTGCTTGCAAGCACACTCTTCCCAGGAGCATGCTTGGCAAGCACGCTGTACGGAGGAGCATGCTTCCAAGCACACTCCAGGATAAAGCGTGCTGCGTCGCTATTGCAAGGCCCATATGATCGAAGAGGCACGCCTTAATCCTGGAGTGTGCTTTGAAGCATGCTCCTCCGTAGACTGTGCTTGCCATGCATGCTCCTCCGTAGAGTGTGCTTGTAAGCACACTCCAGAATGGAGCGTGCTTTGTGGCATACTCCCTGGGGGGAGCATGCCATGCACACTCTTCAGTTTCTAGAGTATGTTTACTTTTCACAAGTAAGACTATACAAAATTAAGTTAGCGACAAAGTTAATCAATGTCGCAGACATTACCATATTTTTAATTAATTTGGAAAACTTGTCGCTCCTGACAATTTGTAGGGGGTCCACGACTTGTTTCTGAAGGTGAGCTGTTAAGGGGCCGTTCAAATATGACGTCACACTATTTAGGGAGGGAGGGGTCAGAGAAATCGTGACCAAATGTGACATGGGGGAGAGGGGGATGAAGGCTTAGACATCACACTTTTAAACAGTGTAAAGTTGCCAAATATACTAGGTGTGAGCCTCTAAAAAATATGCTGAAATCAGCAACCCCCCGCCTATTTCAGCTTAAATTGTTACCGGCTTTAGTAGTTTAGCTGTCTCAGATTTTTCCGAACAAGTTCGCGTTAGACCGGATTCGACCGAATTTGTCAAAATGCAATCAAATCATTAAATTTGCACCTATTTGAGACGATCTAGTCGCGTATCTATCCCAGTTTCCAAGAAAAATGATTTGGGCTATGTGACGTCACGGGGAGGGGAGGAACGAGTCAAAATAGTGACCATTTGTGACTATAGGGGGGGGGGGGTCGAAAAATGAGCCTAAAAAGTGTGACGTCATATTTGAACGGCCCCTAATTATGTAAGCACTAGTTTGTCGTTGTGGGACAATCATTTTGTTGGAATGCGACAGTGATCCAACAAGCTATCCGCCCTAAAACAAATCTTGTCGCTAAAAAGACACCAGATCCCCCATTCTACGTATTGTATTACCAATACACTTTCGTAAACGCTTTTCTTCGGGCTGAAAACCGCTTCACTCGTGTAAATATTGTCAGAATATCAAAAACGTGTCAGAAGTCCTGATCGAAATTCGCGCACCTCTGAAAGCTGAAATTCTGAAAACCTTACTCTGCTATTGACGCTTTGAGTTCTACCATGGTTCTACGGACTGTCAGGAGATGTTTTCAGCCTTCAGAGGTGCTCGAATTTTGGTCAGATTTTCAGACAGGTTTCTGACGTTCTGACAAGATTTTCACGAGTGTCTAAAGGCTGTGTGAGGAGCTGCACATTGACGAAAGGGTTGGATGCAGTGGCCGCTAGAACTCAGCACAAAACATTCTTTGATACACTTAGCTTACCGCCAGCAGGGCCGCCGCCACGGGGCTGTAGAACTCAATTAATGAGGTCTTGAGCCTGGCTGCCATCTGGTACCGCGTCAGAGTGAAATCTTCAAGCATGGCTCTGCCGGGCTTAGCGATGTGGATGTCATCATTCTGCCCCAAATAAAAGCCGAACGTCGTCTAGGCAAAGCAAGTACGAAGAACAATATTATTCTATGATACCTTCACTTACGTAGGAAGCGTAAATAAGAAAATCATGGTCGTCACTAGGAGGCTAAGTTTCCCCACAAGCATGTGAAAAGATTTGATGACATGGTAGGCCTAGTCACGCCCATGCAAGAAGCTTTGACGAAAATATCGTCATCATTATAGCGAATGACCATTTTTTTTTACAGTATCAAAATTTCTGACCCACCGATTTAATTGGCGAAAAGGGTCTTGCGGATTCTAGAATACTGCTGGAGAGTCACATTTGACCCGGAAAAATTGTTTTAACATGAGGGGGTTGCTCAAATTTGAAACTAAAAACTTGTGCGTTTTGTTTGTTTTTTTACTTTTCGCCCAACCAAACAAGATATTAAAACGCCTGGGCTCTCAAAAGATGCAGAGTTCAATTACATTACCAACGAGCTATGAATCATTGTCGTAGCACAAATATTTTCACTTTAAACACCGTTGTTACTATGGAAAAGCGGCGTTTAAAATGGGTGAATAGTGACTTACTCAAAACGTCGGTTTTTGACACTTTTTAGGCTCAAAAACTTCTTCATATTGCACCGTACCCTATGACGTGTGTTGACATTTTACGTTTGTCTTTTTGAGACAAATCCATTTCTGTAATTCTGAAATTTCTGAGTTTCTGTTATGCCAGAATTTCCTCCCTCTGACTTTGCCTGTTTTCAACCCCGCTTTTCCACAAATCTCGCAAATCTCGATGTTTCAAGTCAA
Source organism: Thrips palmi (assembly GCF_012932325.1). Taxonomy (NCBI): domain Eukaryota; kingdom Metazoa; phylum Arthropoda; class Insecta; order Thysanoptera; family Thripidae; genus Thrips; species Thrips palmi. The sequence goes on from NW_023144634.1 coordinate 878,618, forward strand.
AATATATGTGCTACGAAAATGATTCATAGCTCGTTGGAAGGGTAATTGAATTTCGCATCTTTTGAGACCCCAGGCGTTTTGATATCTTATTTAGTTTGGCGCAAAATCGAACCAAATTCAGGACCCCATTTCACCAATAACAACGGTGGGTCAGAAATTAAGGTCCACCCTAGTGTAGAGCAATAAAGTTCATACTTCCAAGAACAGGTCCACCAGTTCTTCGTAACATGGAGAACCCTTGAACTGCTGCCGCAGCACTTGAAACACAAGGTTCTCTACCAAGATGCCGTCGAAGGCTGAGGCCAGACCCACTTCGGGAAGCTTGCACCAAGCAGGCTTGTCCCATCGCACGACGCCGCCGTCTACCAGGTCGTCGACAATGCCGTACGACGCGTTCATCTAGGGAAAAATAGTTCGTTATTTTTGAGTTCCCAGCTCCACTGCGCAGGAACGCAACAGACAGACTCTCGAACGGGATGGGCTTTGCTATCGCTCAGCCAAAAGTTAAAAATAAAAAAGGCGTTAACAACAAAAGTATTATTGGTCAATACCGTACACACTAAATGTTTATGTAGAATTTTGTACGTGCCACCTGCACGATTTTGTGCATGCGGGGAATTTGCATAATATTAAGCGTGAAAATGCATAAATTTATGCAAATTCACGCACAATTTTATGCACGACGGCACACAAGTTTAAAATTATGCATCACCACGTACAAAATTGTACATAAACATTTAGTGTGTAGAACGGGGTAATATGAGACAAATTTCAAGGTTTTCAGTGAATTTCCTCCTTTTAATTTCAGCTTGAGGTGCTGAGGTGTTCATCACTTGTTCATTGACCCTTTGGCTACACTCCCTCCAAATTTCAGATTTTTAGGTGCAGTAGGGACCTTTAATAACCCTCGGAATGCCGGCCCATATTTCCCTGCAGTGTGGGGTAATATGAGACAAAAGGGAAGAAATGTTAAAGAAGTATGGAGAAGGGTCGCCACAAACTCTCCCTGAAACGAACTTGCTTTTGTCACAAAAAACGAACTTGCTTTCTGAAAGCTTGCTCTAAAAGAGCAAGTGCCTTTGAGAGGACTTTCCTCTTAATTTCTATTTAATTTATATTTAATTTCTATTTAATTTTTATTTCCGAAAGCAAGTCTTGCTAATGCAAGCGTCTCTCTCGGCTTATTTTTATTTTAATTTAATTTCAATTTAATTTCCATTTCTTTTTAATTTAATTTCGATTTAATTTTATTTTTGCCCCGTAATGCCCCTTACCGGCTAACACACTCCCCGAACGCGTCGGGGACCGTCCCCGAGCTCTGAGTGTCCTGGCGGCAGGGGGTATCGCCGCAAGCTGCCGCCCGCAGCGCGCGGCTCGATGGGTTGCCTACCCACCGGGCTGATTCCTGTTCCGCCCGAGTGCACCAAGCGGTAAGGACGGCGGCGAGCGCCACGAGCGCACCCCCCGGAACACGGGAGAGTTGTTGAACCTGGCCGCGCTAGAGAAGGCCCTCATCGTGAACCGCAACGTGCAACCAGTACGCGTCGACAAGCATGGAACCACGGAGGAACGCTCACCTCGTTCCTGTACATCTATCTAGAGTCTAAAACGGTTGCACAGACACTCCGACGGCATGGGGTTGCCGCCAGCGTAGTAAGCCTCACTAGCGCGTGGCACCCACCAACGCCACATGCAAAGCAGCCCGTCACCTAGACTTCGTTCACCGCTGGGCCTATGCTGCAGTCTGTGGTGGCCCGGGCGCGCGCTTTCGAGAGAAGAGAAGTCCGCGGCCGCACTCGCCATGCCACTGTCACCGGCAGCAGTCCGCGAAGGTCAAAGGGTAGCCCCGCGAGTGGCGCTGCAACTGGGGGGCGGTCTTGCAGTGCGCCACGGCGGCTGGGCCTGGGGCACGTCAAGGACAGCCCCGCCAGGGCGACACCGTACTACCTGGTGGCGGTCTTGCAGTGCGCCACGGCGGCTGGGCCTCGGGGCACGTCAAGGACAGCCCCGCCAGGGCGACACCGCACTACCTGGTGGCGGTCTTGCAGTGCGCCACGGCGGCTGGGCTCGGGGCACGTCAAGGACAGCCCCGCCAGGGTGACACCGTACTACCTGGTGGCGGTCATGCAGTGCGCCACGGTGGCTTGGCTTTGGGGAACGTTCGCAGAGGTCAAGGGCAGCCCTGTCCGTGGGGCGGCAACCGCCAGGACGTCACCGTAGTACCTGGTGGCGGCCATGCAGTGCGCCACGGTGGTTGGGCCAGGGCAATGTCCGCAGGGGTCAAGGGTAGCCAGGGGCACGCCCTCAGTCTCCTTGCGAACCGCACCAATGATGTACTAGTCGTTAGGCATTACCATCCTCTACTTCATTCTCGGGTCGTAAGGTGTGTCTACAGCATCGTCGTTCGCCACTCTTCCCCCGCGCATCCGCGTTCGAGCGACCCATGGGCTGCCGGCCAGCCACCGATGCACCGAAGGGCTGCTTGTGTGCTTCAGTGCTACGCGGTGCCTTTGGAACAGCACGAGTCCAGGTGACTTCCGCTCCGATATGATGTGCATTTGGTTCAGCGCAGCACGCGGCATTCCTTCTTGACCGAAAACGATCCGCCCCTGCGTAGCAGCCAAGGTAAACCCCACCCGATGTGCCCACTGCTTTTTGCTCTATGTACCTCAAGTGGTGTTGTCATGAGGCACCCATCTCTCGTCGCGTCAGCATGCACCTTCGATCACTTATAAAACTTAAGCGTACACTCTAAATTTCTTACGAAGAAATTTCCCATAATACGAAGGAAATGGCGCAAGCATAATACGAAGGTGGTTTTTCTTCGTATTACGAAGGTTTTTCTTTGTATCTTACAATGAAGAAGCTGAAAAGATTCGTATTACGAAGGAATATTGCTTCGTATTATGCTTGCGCCGAATTCACTGTAACATACAAATAACTTAGGTCAAATTTCATTGTAAGACATTTAGAGTGTAGGCCATGGACCGATTAACTAGAAAGGTGGATTTGCGTACAAACTTGAATAAAAAAAAACAAATTTAAAGGCAGCACGGTGTTGTTGCCTTGCAGAAGGAAAGGCAAACGAAGAGAAATATTGACAGGATTCTCCCTGCCTTGCGACGCTCAACTAATTCTCGCAGGAGGGGGAGGGGGCTGGAATGGTTGCCTACTTTTCGGGCGCTACCGAGCGTGCAGCAAGATTGCCTACCTCTCGGGTGCTTTCAGGCGCACAGACTGGGTGGCATGGGACAGGGGGGAGGTTGCGAAGAACGCCTCTACCTCGCAGTTTGTCTGGCCATGGCGCGGCGCAGCCGAGTGAAGAGCAGTCAGTCGCTGGACTGGCCACGTTCTGGGGAAGACCAAGCCACGTCTGCTTCCGGCTCATTTCGAGGCCGCTCTCTGGGCCTCCCTCGGGCGCTACGGTCAGTCCTTGCTGAAGAGCTGACGGCAACCACCAGGCAGTGCGAGCGCCGTCCCCTGAAACAGTGAAAGGTTCCGAAAGCATCGCGGTAAAGTATCCCGTGCGACGAAGAAGTGCAATAAGGAAACAGCGGGGCAAAACCCCAGCGGGGCGAAAGTGGTGACTCTTTTATTCTCAGTGCACAGTGGGCCAGAAGACCGGTGGAGGCGGCCAAAACTCTAGGCGCGTTTTGACCGCCTGAGTCGCTGAATGGGACTCGAAGCGAACGTGTGACCCCACAAACACTGAAAAAAGTTGTCGTAATTTTACGACATATTTGGCGATGAATGCTTCATAATTTTATGAATGGCTCGTTTCATGCTCACTACAAAAAAATCATAAATGAGCAATTATGAACCTTTCATATTATGGTTGAAAAAAGTGCCTGAAAATGCCCGAAAGGTATTCAATTTTACGACCATTCATAAATAATGAACCATTCATCGTTCAATTGTTCCTAAATTTACTATTTTTTAATGGGAAAATAGTGTACAAGAATGGCTCATGTAAAACTTTACGAAACATTCATAAATTTATGAACGATTCGTAACATTATGAATTACTCATACTACATTATGAAACATCCATAAAATTACGAATGGCTTGTGATGCTGTTACGTAAAAATTGGGGAATGAAACATTCATTTTGGGGTGTTTATGAATTATTCATTTATTCAATGAAGCATTCATAAAATAATGAGTGTTTCATAAAAATAATGAATCATTCGTCGTGAAATTATTCGTAAAATTATGAATTTTATGTGGGAAAATACTATACAAGAATGGTTCGTAATATTACGACTTTTTTTCTCTCAGTGAATGGATTGCTCTCCGAACGAAGAGTCTATTGATGGAGTCACACGTTCGGCTCGAATCCCATAAGCGACTCTGAAGCTCAAAACGCGTCCGGGATTTTGGCCGCCTCCACCGGTCTTCTGGCCCACTGTGCAGTGTGGGCCACTGCTGCGGCGATCATTTGAGGAAGTCCGGCGGAGGGCTTGCCTCTTTCTCTGAGGACGGTTGGTAACCGCGGACTGTGATGTCACCCTCAGCGGGGCTGCAACAGTTTCTCCTGACACGGGATTCGAACCTCGGACAGCAGAGTGGTGACATCACAGTCCACACGAGCGTGATTGTGGCCACAAAATTGTGGCCACAAAAACCCCAATAGGCTACCGCATGCAAACGGACTATACTTTCCGAAAACGGTAAAACATCAGCAGAGCGACATTGTGTGCTGTTTTTCTTATTCTCCTCGTCAATATCTACATTTTCCGAACTCAAGTTGTCTTTAACCACCTCGGTTCGGGAAATATTGGCTTTCAAAGATACGACTTTGTAACGCATGCTTTTGACTTTGGGACACCAAAATTCAAACTTTCCTGCGTCGGAGCGACTTTGTATGTACTGTTTCTTGTTCTCCTCGTCAATATCTACATTTTCCGAACTCAAGTTGAACTTTAACCACCTCGGTTCGGGAAATATTGGCTTTCAAAGATACGACTTTGTAACGCATGCTTATGACTTTGGGACACCAAAATTCAAACTTTCCTGCGCCGGAGCGACCTTGTGTGTACTGTTTCTTGTTCTCCTCGTCAATATCTACATTTTCCGAACTCAAGTTGAAATTCAACCACCTCGGTTCAGGAGATGTTGGCTTTCAAAGATACGACTTTGTAGCGCATGCTTATGACTTTCGAACACCAAAATTCAAACTTTCCTGCGCCAGGGCGATCTTGTGTGTACTGTTTCTTGTTCTCCTCGTCAATATCTACATTTTCCGAACTCAAGTTGAACTTTAACCACCTCGGTTCGGGAGATATTGGCTTTCAAAGATACGACTTTGTAACGCATACTAATGGCTTTCGGACATCAAAATTCAAACTTTCCTGCGTCGGAGCGACCTTGTGTGTACTGTTTCTTGTTCTCCTCGTCAATATCTACATTTTCCGAACTCAAGTTGAGCTTTAACCACCTCGGTTCGGGAAATATTGGCTTGCAAAGATACGACTTTGTAACGCATGCTTATGACTTTGGGACACCAAAGTTTAAACTTTCCTGCGTCGGGGCGACCTTGTGTGTTTTGTTTCTTGTTGTCCTCGTCAATATCTACATTTTCCGAACTCAAGTTGAGCTTTAACCACCTCGGTTCGGGAGATATTGGCTTTCAAAGATGTAACTTAGTAACGTATTGGCATCACTGAGAATGAAAGAGTCATGATCGTGACTTAAATTTTGGTTGAGGAATTCTTTATTACCCAAATTTGGGTGAGGAAATTTTCCTCGCCCAAATTTGGGTGAGGAAAGTTTCCTCACCCAAATTTGGGTCATAATACTGTGGAGCTATATAGGGAGCTGATACACCCTTCCTCACCCAAAATTAGGCGAGGAAGCTTTCCTCGCCCAAATTTGGGTGAGAAAGTAAACCTCGCCCAAAATCGGGTATTGATCATGACTTTTTCATTCTCAGTGATGACTTTGGGACCTGCAGGGGCAACTTCTCGCTCGCTAAGAGCGGATCCTGGCCGAATCGGACCGACTTAACCCCGACCCCTTCCGATTTGGCCCCAAATTTTTTTTTCTTACTCGCCTTGGTTCCAAAAGTCTCCAAAAAAAATTTGGTTCAAAAATATTGACTTTTGGCGGAGTTGTAGGGGTCTCGAGTTTTTGACCTCTTTCAAAATATTAAAAAGGCTGAAAAAACGAAATTTTATTTTTTCTCAGGAAAAGCAAGTTGCGGTGGCTTTGCTGGTTGTAATCAATGCGAACAAGGTAGAAGATCATGATTTGGGCAAATTCTGCCCACCGTGAGCCCCCTAACCACTTTGATGTACACACAAACTGTCAATTTTGAAGTTTTACTTAAAAATGCAAATATCTGACCTTGCCCCAACTTTTAAAATCCACCACTATGCATTGAAAATTGCCTTAGGGCACTACTAAAAAGAACGACAAAAATCTGAGGCGGTGAAGTAAAAATTTCTCTAAGCGCTCCAGAAAGCGTAAACTCAACATTGGACTTCTTCGCAAACTTTTCCAGAGCGAGCCCACCTTTCAGCAAATAGTGTTCCTTTATCATCAAATATGATCAATATAGATGTCATACGGGTCTGAGGACGAATAAGACACACAAACTCATAGTGTCCCACAGTTACCTGAGAGGAGTGCAAATAAATATTATTGTTTGTAAACAATGCAACAGTGAAAACCCTGCTTGAAGGCGAGGGGTGGGGGTGGGTTAAGAGAGGGGAGGTTCGGACGACGGTTACGTTTTTGTGTGGGCCTATGTTTACAGGCTTTGCCTCCCTCATCCTTTCAGTATGGAGCAGTTCGCAAGTTAGCATTTCTTGAATGTACACAATAAGTGACTGTGTGGTTTTTAGGCACGAAGTAGCCTTATAGTATACCGAGGATTCAGCCGGCTGGAGATTTGATTTGTGTGGCCCTTTATGCATTTCGGAAATTTTCTATACGATTTTAATGAGATTTTGCAGACTTGTAGAACTTTGAACGCTGATTCTGATGCTGAAATCTGGTTAAAAAGTCAACGGCCAATTTTGAGAAATTTGCTGTCAAAATCGCCGTTTCCATGGCAAAACTCGACTCGTCACAGGAAAAAAAAGGGAGTGGGGGGAGCCGAGCCGAGCCGGACCAATAGCGGAGCTTCTTTTTGGGTCTGTACAGCTTACTCCAAAAGCTAAAAATAGCACGTTCGAAATGAAAAATTTCTTTGACTGCAGGTAGACAAGATGCAACAATAGAATTGGTGTCGTTTCGAACGTGGCCATTTGGATCGGCCGGCCGGCCAGTGACTTTTTATGAGAGTGTCCCGCACCAATCCCGCACCGCTGCGTTTGTTGTTTTTGCTGTTGTTTTGTTGAAAATTTTTGTTACTCTTCAAATCGGAGTGAATTGAGCCATTTAACTGCGTACCTGTGCACATCTGTGAATTATCTTACCTGTATGTATGTAGTTTAAGAGTCACTTTAAGACTTTTAGTCTCTTTTTGAATAAGCTGGTCATATAGCTGCTCCTTTAACCAGTTTGATGGTACTTCTGATTCATTAGCACCATGATCACTTCGCTCCACCTCGCGACTTTCAGTGCTCATGTTCTTCGAACAAGACTCACCCGCGTTTCGAGACCATCCCTCTCGAGTTTTAAAGTTTGTCAAGCCACCGTCGTGGTGTTTGCTACGTTGTGAGTGAGAACTATTACACAGAATTGAAGAAAACATGACTAGAGAACCGTAGCCTTTTGAAACAAGCCAAACATTCAACGTCAGCAACAATGAGGGGCAGTTTTAATGCGCGACTATACTCGTTTTTCAGCTTCGCGATTTCGCAAGGGCGCAGGCGCCGACAAAATTGTTGCCAACCCGCGAAAATTAATTGCTGCCTTCTTTCTGCAACCAAAATTTTCATAATGATGGACTTCAAAGATGTTCCTTTGTCGGATCACTGTGGAATACATTAGCATTGGAATTTTTTCGAATTTCCCGCATTTTGATTTCTCTTATTGCCAAGGTTAAATTTTGAAGGGGGCACATCGACCACATTGGCACCACGGCATTCGTAGCCACCCTTGAGCCACCCCCTTTTACATAACTTTTTGCTTTCCCCACACTCCTACCCAAATTCACTTCGTGACTCCTAGGATTTCGTGAAATCGTATTTTTCATAATAGCGAATAAGTTTTTGCGTTCCTTTATCACAAAGTGGCGCATGTGCTTCAATGCACAAAAGCCTGGCAAGCTTATGTACAAAATATAGCTTACTTTCAAGAGCATAAATTATACACTTGGAGCGCACAAATTGAATATCATCTTGTGCATAGTTTAACTTATTGATCAAGTGCAAACTAAAGAATTTCCTATGTTGTAAATTAAAGCACATATCAGTTTAACAGCTTCACAAAAGGAAGCAACTTGTACAAAGAGGCGTCATAAGAAGATACGGTAGCTGCTCTGAATCTGAATCAGTTCTGTTCTTTGCATCTTGTTTAGATGGCTTTCGATAGTTTTGCCAACGTTACTAAAATTTTGTTCCAATCAGGCTTCTGTTTATGTAATACTTTACTGTTAACTCGTCAATTTCCTGAACAATGAAAGACAAATGGAATTGTTTTTTCTTTTTCAGTGCAAAGCAGATCACAATAGGTAGTGGAAACAAAACATTTCATTACAAGAATTGTGATTTGATGTGTTGAAGCAGCTCATCTCAACTTAATCTCATAAACGACTGACTGGTTTGTGTTAGAAAGGTTGAAGTCATCCGATGTTGAGAGCCAAAGTTCTTTTGTTTTTATAATTGCTTCCTCACTGAACGTAGAGGCTCAAAACTTCTTTGCAACTCAGGAGTGATTTATTTTTACAAAGTATCTAAAAATGTTTCAATATATTCAAAATTTTATTTTGTTTTGTTAAAATGAATAAGTCTTAGGTCTCTAACAAAGTGTCGAGCCATTACGGTCAGTGAGAAAGCAACTTTTAAAAGAAAAGGAATGGTGGCTGGGAACATCAGATGACTTAAACCACTCGCACACACACTTCAGTCAACCTTTTATACAGATTGGCTTATAATAGCTGATTTAGCTGATAATACCCCAGCCTATGATGGTTTTACCTATGGCCTCACTAAGGAAGTGAGAAAACTCACTGTGGAGAAGTTCACATAACATCTATTTTGATCATATTTGATGACAAAGGAACACTATTTGCTGAAAAGTGGGCTCGCTCTGCAAAAGTTAGCGAAAAAGTCCAATGTTAAGTTTACGCTTTCTGGAACTCTTAAAGAAATTTTTACTTCACCGCCTCAGATTTTTGTCGTTCTTTTTAGTCGTGCCCTAAGGCAATTTTCAATGCATAGTGGTAGATTTTAAAAGTTGGGGCAAGGTCAGATATTTGCATTTTTAAGTAAAACTTCAAAATTGACAGTTTGTGTGTTCATCAAAGTGGGTAGGCGGCTCACGGTGGGCAAATTTTGCCCAAATCATGATCTTCTACCTTGTATTCATTGATTACAACCAGCAAAGCCACCCCAACTTGCTTTTCCTGAGAAAAAATAAAATTTCGTTTTTTCGGCCTTTTTTATATTCTGCAGAAGGTCAAAAACTCGAGACCCCTACAACTCCACCAAAACTCAATATTTTTGCACCAAATTTTTTGGGGACTTTTGGGACCAAGGCGAGTAAGAAAAAAAATTGGGGGCCAACTCGGAAGGGGTCGGGGTAAAGTCGGTCCGATTCGGCCTGGATCCGCTCAAAATGACACGTAAGGTAAGGTCACACTGACACAGTTTTTTTAAACTTATTATTGGATGCTCATGCGCACAATATCATCTGCGCTCATCTGCACAATATTCCCATTTTTTGGATTCCCGTCAGAAATCTTACGAGATTTGCATGTGTTTTAATTACTGTGAGCGTTTCGTTCAAAATATGTTTATAAACATGTCTCAACCCGCACATTTCTGGGATTACATGGCGTTGTCACCCTGAAGTCCTATAAAAGGTCGTTATTATAGGAAAGTTAATTTGAGCCACCTTGGCTTTGGGAGAAAACAGCCCGCAAGATGCGACTTGGCGACGGAAACCTACGACTTTTGGACTTATACGCATCGGAGAGGCCCTGTTGGTACTTATTTTTCTTCTCATAACTTTGCAAATTGAAGAGCGTACATTGTATGCTCTAGCTGGAGCATGCCTGCAAGCACGCTCTAGCTGTCGCACGCCTGCCAGGCATGCACTTACTAGTGCATACATGCCATGTACACGCCAACTGAAGCATGCATCTAGTGCAAAAGGATAGGACGTTGCCTGCATCAGGAAGCGTGCTCTACAAATCAAAGAGTGTACATAGTATGCTCTAACTGGAGCATGCCTGCAAGCACGCTCTAGCTACGCATGCCTGCCAAGCATGCACTAACTAGTGCATACATGCATGTACACGCTTCCTGATGCTGAAAACTCCCTATCCCTTATGCAGTAAATGTATGCTTCAGTTAGCGTGTACATGGCATGTATGCACTAGTTAGTGCATGCTTGGCAGGCATGCGCTAGCTAGAGCGTGCTTGCAGGCATGCTCCAGGTAGAGCGTACCATGTACACTCTTTGATTTGTAGAGTGTACCAGGGCTGTTAAAGTTAATATTCAAGTCAACGCGTTTAACGCGCGTTTAATAAATTTAACCCGTTAACCGAACGAAGTTAACGCATTCGTTAAAGTTAAGGCTCTGTTGAGCTTGATAACGAGTTATCGTTTAATTAACGCGTTAATGGCGTTAAAATTTATTTCACGCTTTAGCGCATCTTAGCGAACAGTAGAATTCTGTGAATTTTGAAAAGTGATGACCAAACTTAATGTTATTGCAAATTTTATAAAACCTTTCATTAAAACTGATGTTTTGTCGACGATTTTTCCAGACACATTTTTCCCAAAATTGCAGCCAAATTCAAAAATAAAGACGAACGCTTCTAACTTAAACGACGTTAAAAAGATATCGCACAAAACTCGACAAAACTAAATTAACTCGTTAACGTTAAGGCCCTAGGACAAAACTAACGAGTTAACGTTAATTCGTTTATTTACGTAGTTGACGGTGGCCGTAAGTTCAAATGTAGGACTTCACCTTTCCAATTATCGTTTACAATCTCAGAAGCATTGTTTCGAAACAATTTTAAGAGGTTGTGGCTTCCATTCAAACTAAAGGAAGCCACGCTTTCCTCTGCCCACAATGCAGGTAAGACAATTTGAGTAAGTGGTTTAGGTTTATCCCATGCTGGTTCAGCACACCTTGAGGACTTCACTTAACATACTCAAGTGCATTGTTTCTTTTCTTCTGTTTTTCCAAACAATTATTTTGGGTTTCAACAGAATTTGCTTTTCGCTGTCTGTAAAGCAGTCAGCCCAAGAAATTTACTTTCAAAGATTTAAGACTTTCCACGATTGTGTTTTAGTTTTAATGCGCTCTTGAAGAATGGCGCCTCAGTTCTTGGTTTGGGGATGCATTTTTGTGTCATTGTTAAGTGTTGTCGCTTCTTGTTGCTAGTTTTTGATTAAGTTTGTGCGAACAAGGAGGTTATGTTTGTGTTGATCAGCACATTTGGAAACTCCTGTTCTCGTGGGCTGTTTCAGGCCTATCTGACATTTGGCCTGCTTAGTGTGGTGACTTTGTTTTTTTTTAAATTCCCCTCTTCTGGTTTTTTTTCATTTGTTTCTTTTGTTTGTTGCAGGTGGTTCATCATTCCTTGGCTTTGGTTGGCGTAGGTTGTGGTTTGGTCATCATGGGCTCTACGATACCATCTATTGACACGTCTGTCATAAACAGGCAGTCCATGGTGTCAGAAGTTGCGGACTACCTACAGAATTATTGTTCTTTTATCAGTGCGGATACTGTGGAAATACTGTTTAGTAAGTTACTTAAATGCTTTGCAGTTCACTGTTTTTCTCGTACTGCTTGTTTAGGCTCAATTATTTGTTAACTGATAAGTGATGTACGTATTTATATCGTGGCAATTTCTGCTAACACCTTTCCGTCTTGTAGGTCAAGAAGTTGATGGTGGTGATTTCTTTGACTTAACTGATGAAACTCTTCTGACTCATTTCCCCAACATTACTTTTGGGCAAAGGAAGAAAATCATGTTCATTGTTGTGGCACACAAAACATCGGCTGGTCCAGATGGTGGTGGTTCCTGTACTGATGATACCCTGGTATGACTTTCCATTCATTCCCTCTACGTTACAAGTTTTTTACCTTTACCATGTAACCATATTATTTCTTTTATTTCAGGGTTGTAAGCCTTTAGTAGAGAATAATGCTGGATCCAGTGCATCAAGCGGCACTTCCTTAGCTTCTTACACAATAAGGAAAAGAGTTAGAAAGCCCAAAGTGCCAAGTGACAGGAAAAGAAGGAAAGAAATCGACGCTGATTCAGTGGTTAGTACAAGTAGTTTTAAGTTATGGAACTTGTCAGAGAACTGCTTTACTGGCATCCCTTTTATCTATCTTAAAGTCTATTCTTATTTTGTGAGTGGCTTTTGCCATATTTGTGTGCCCAATTGATCAGTGCCTTTAACAACTTAGAAGGTTTATGTATTATTTTTGGTTTCTCTGTGAGACTGGCTCTCTTTGTACCATTGGTTTCAAATTAATTTCATTGTGAGTGTTGACATTGTGTTTTGTTTTTAGGATCCAATTGATGTGCTTGCAGTTCTAAGTTCGAAGAAAATCGGAATGAATGTTATTGAATTTGTCAGAGTTCATAAACGAATCAATAAAACCCACCAAGAAAATATGATGAAAATGCTGTACGAAGATGTATCAAAAGATGCAACAAGCCCTGAGAAGTAGTAAGTTAGTGTAGTGTAGGTCTGCCTTTGTTACCCATGGTATGCGATATGATATGTATGTTCCTTTTCTAGCTATCCTGAAAATAGTTTAAAGATTGCCATGGCAAAAGGGATTGTTATGGCTTTTCCTGAGTTAAACTAGGGGTACGCGCCGTTTAGTTTGGGCGCGCAGTAGGCGAGCGATGCGTCTGAACACATTCTTATAGGAGATGGCGAAGAATATGTGCAGAATAAGGACAATACAGTGTCTTCCGTAACGAAATGGCCGGAATTCATGTCATTTTCGTGATTATCTTACTGAAAACTGCAGGAAATAATGGGAAACTCAACCTTGAAATTTTGGTCACAAATTGGTAAATTTCGGGAAAAGTAAAGGTCTGGGATGAATTTGGATGTCATTTTCGTGATCAGCACACCAAAAACTGCAGGAAACTATGTAAAACTCAACTTCAAAATTTTGGTCCGAAATTGGTAAATTTTGGGAAAAGTAAAGGTCTGGGATGAAATTGGATGTCATTTTCGTGATCAGCACACCAAAAACTGCAGGAAACAATGACTGACTCACTGGGGAAATTTTGGTCCAAAATCATATAATTCTAGTTGAAAGTATGGGTGCAGTTGTTAACATGAACACAATTTCTAAGTGTGTTTCCTGTTCATGGTGTCGTAACATGAACCCCGACACTGTTACTCAGTCGAGTAACATTCAACAGTCAGCATTGAATTGCTTAGTGCGATTCACAAATGCTTCAATTACCATTCGATATCTCCTCGTTATTAAACTTATGAACACGCAATGTTATTTAAAATACCTAAAAAGCCTTTTATCTCCCTTATATTTTAAACTAGTGGATGAAACTATGTTGATTTATCTCAATTAATTAGAAAGAGACACATTTACAGGCAGGCTGATTGCAACTACTTTAGGGAGAAGACCTTCTGTCAGATCCAATGAATCGTTTCATGGAATCCAATGTCGAGCCCACTTATTGCTAAATGCAAGTTAATCTTATTCAAAATGATAGTCATGATGTGATATTTAATTTTTGAAACAGTATAGCATAAGTATTTACCTAACATTCTGAGTAAATTAAAAACTCAAACCATGACCGACACAAATTACCAGTTGTCGCAGACAATATATGATGAAGTTAAAAGAATCGTCTCATGAAATCATATGACCAAGTCACTGAATCGTCTCATGAAATCATATGACCAAATCACTGAATCGTCTTATTGAATCAGATGTCAATGTCAAACCTTGTATGCGCTACACTCACTCACCATATAGTTATCTTTAAGGTTAGTACTATAGTAAACTTACAGCATTGCAATGAAGCCTTTTCCCAGAGTCAGTGCCAAGAGTCAGCAAAGACTATTTATTCTGGCAAGATTTGTCTGGTTTGTACTTTTAGATTGTATTAATCTATTTTCTAACTGTTATTGAGCAAAGCAAACAACTAAAAAATATAATGTCTCAGAATAAAAATGGAAATACACTCTGAAAGCTGCTCAAAGCTTACAAAGACCAAATCATTCTTGCAATTATCAAACACTGACTAAAACATTTCCCCTGTAGCGGGGGAGGGGAGGGGGCGGAGGACGGATGAAACGCGTAATAATTGTCACTTTCATTTTCCGTATTTCACTGTGTTGACACTCCGGAGGGGTTTCAATAATTCTAGAATATCGAAAAACTGTGACCGAACTCACTTCTAAGCCCTTCTGCTCTCTATTTTGTTTTACTTGCCAATGTTTTGCCAGCCGCCAGCCCGTATTTGAGAGCCGCGGCCGCAAGTATGAAAAATTGTGCTGCCAACCTAACCACGCTAAAAACCTAATTCAAAAAGATGTTTTGAATATTTCAAACGGTAGTAATCGTGAATATAAGATAAACTCCCCCTGTGGGAGCTTTAGGAGATGTTCAGTGCAAAATTTGGGAACTATTAGTGTTGTAGTTGCTGAGAAACGTGAGCGTGTACGCTACAGACTCACAGAGGGACAGACGCACGACCAGTCACTTTTTGGAGCGCCCAAACACGGCAAGGGCTCGCTATCGCTCGCCAAAGATGATGGCGATCAGCCCTGGGTAAGGATGATGCAAATATGCACCAAAGCAAGTGTTAATTCTGGTTTAAATTTTTGGTTCAGTTTGCAATAAATTTCTGTCTTTGTCTGTTTTAGAAATCATGGTACAAAAAGGTCAAAACCAAATTTGAAACATTGCAGGCCAAGTTGCCCCCTGAAAAGAAAAAGTACCAACATGTGAAAGGCAAAGAGATTGATCAACAAGACAACACAAACCCTGAAGAAAGTTCTTCTTCATCTTCCACTGATAATTCATTTAGTCCTGAGTCTGACAACTTGTTAGACAATTTGGTAAGTAAGAGCCTGTTCTCAGTTACAACTTTACATATCTGTCATTATAATGAGATGATAAATTTGACAGGTTGCGTGGATGAATGATGCAATACCAAATACAGCCAACAAAAAGGAAATAAGCCTCGCTGTGAAGTCTACATTTGATATGAGGACTGCTTGGATCAAAACTGAGAGCCCATCATGTTCAGAGATTCTTTTAAAGTACAAACACTTGATTAGCTACAGTGGAGAAATGGTAAGTTAAGTTTATAATCATGTTTTGGTAAAGTTGCCATGAAACATTTCATGCTGACCTTTTAGACATTTTATTTTCTTGACATTCTTCCATTTCCAAAACTCATCTCAATTGTAAATTTCTCTTTTCTAACACCTATGTTTTAGTTATATTGTAAGAAACCCGCCCTATTCTTTCTTTAGAGGCTTGTAATAATAAATCTTTGAGGCAGTTAGGCGATTTTACATCTCAATTTTACGTGTG
>NW_023144634.1:894788-912336 GCF_012932325.1 Thrips palmi
AGCTATCGGGCTGTTCTTTACTATTTGCATATCCAAAGAGCCAATGAACAGATTAAATACAGCATGCTCAGCATACTCACTTAAGCTTTCTCCTTTCTTCATGATAAATAGTCTTGTATGAGCTTGTATCTTTGGAACGGCACCGCTGGAGCACCATATGCCTAAATTTGCGCAAAAGGACGGAGCTGTCTGAAGGTGGATGATTATGCCTCCTATTCGTCAGAAATGCTCGACCAGACGGAGAGAGAGAGCATCTTCCTCGGCACTGTTGCTTGTAGTATAAACAACATCTGAAGCTCAGTCTGCCACCATCCATTACCCGATTGAAGTGGTAAAGATGCGCATCCCGTCCCCTAAGGATTTTTGAACCTTTCTGATAACCTCGAAGGACCGCCACTTTAACCATGGTCTGTAACAAGTAAACAAAACGCAGCCCTAAATAAACGTACTCGTCAGGATCTTTAAAAAGCCTGGAAGGCAGGCTGATGTCAAAGCTCACCTCAGAATGCGTTAAACGCTCGCCAGCGTAAGGGTGTGGACTAGAGAGTTTTTCAACAACCTTCTTCTCGTAGCAACTCCAACTCCAAGCAACCACCAAACAACCACTCCGTCGGCGCCGGCCGCCGCCCACCCCACCGCGGCCCGGCCCGGGGCTCGAGCTCGAAACTCGATACTATCGAGAGAGTCGCGCGCTAAGAGGATCGACCATGATCGACGGTAATACCAGCATTTATCTCTGGTAATACCAGCGTATTATTAAGAATAACCGAAACAATAGGGAAAATAAATTGAAATCGTAAAAACAAAAATCTAGGATTTTCATCGCGTGGAGACAGGAAAGTCGCTGCAGCCTCAGTTCCTCCGGAAACTCCCGAGTTTCCGCGGACACTCGACAACGGACTCGAGTTTCCTCGGAAACTGAAGGGGCATGGGAAGGGGTGGTGGTGGTTTGTTGATGTTTGGATTTCGTCTCCACCGAGGCATAGCAGACAACCCTACAACGCTGGAGACTTTGAAACGTCCTCGACAAACGAAATGATTTCCGATGTAAAGTAACTGAGGACCAACCTACGCGGCCTCCTTTGTACTGAAAGAGTCATGATTAATATTGATTTGTCCTGCAGATCAAAGCACGACTCCCCTGTCCATAACCTCCACTGAAGTGTTTCCCCTATTCTGCTGCTCAGGGACTTCCTTGCCTCCAGCCCTGTCATTTAATTAAAGCGCGATTCTGGTCGTTCTGTACCTCTGTAAATTAAAACTTCACACGTGACCACTCCTGTGTCCTTCACATGTCCTCTTATTTTATGACTTACAAAACCAGCATCGCTGTAACATTTCTTTTTTAGAGATCTTCCTCGTGTTTTCATGTTTTGAAAGAATTTACATGTTGTTAGTGGTTGTGAATTAGTGCTTCTTTTGAAGTGTCTGGTCTAACAAGTGTAAAAAATTAAAATATCCTAGAAATAAATTCTAGTCTCATCTTGATTGTTTCAGTGGTATGTTGTGTTTCCTTTCCTCCAACCTTGTTGAATTCACCATAGAATTCACTGTCATCCTAAGGAAATTGTGTACCAGTCTGGGTTTGTCAGCATGAGGGGAGTCCACAGGGAAGAAAAGAGTTTGGTGGGAGTCAATGACTGAAATGGTTCGTACTGTTGTGCGTGGTGAACATTGCCAATAATGTGGAGCTAAGTAAAATCAAAATAGCAATTCAATTAAAAGTCATTTATAAAACTGGTCTCAGAATCAGGCACAGTATAGTCAGTAACTAATTTTTGATGGATCCTGATGACATTTAAGAGTACAAATCGACGTAAGTTGACACACATTTAAGTCTTAAAAGAACATTAATCATCACATACCACAGTAGGATACTTCAAATTCCGTTTCAAAAATGGCACAAATACAAGTTTAATGTAGAAAAAAGAAAAAAAAGCATTGGTAACGTAAATTTAGACATATATATGGCGTGGTCTGATAATATGTCTTGTGCCACACCCCGGGCAGCGCATGTACTGATCCTTAAGGTTATCTTCACAATCCTTGCATATTCCAAAGACAGCGCAGGGTTCGATCAGGTACACGGGATCGTCCATTAGACAAGACCTGCACTTCTTGGGTTTCGGACACTTGCAAGGAGGCGTCACAGGCAGCAGCACCGGCACTGGTGCGAACGGCGGCGGCGAGTCCGTTATCACGTCCTCCATCTGACCGTAGCGACCTGCGTCGTCATGTGGCACCCTGTACGGATTACGTGGATCCTCATCGTCAGAGTCCACATAGTCAAAAGTGTCCTGGGGTTCCGACTGAAAAGACAAAATTCATTTCGTGAGGAAATTTTTTACTGGTTTAAGGAGCAGGGGGGCATGTTATTCAAGTCGTGGAGATGCCGGGAAGGAGATTGGGTGAGTTGCAGTCTTAATTATTTAGAGGATTGCAAGGACGCAAGATTGCACGACGACGTTTTACCTTTCCACCTCATCTCATTATCCACGCTACTGAAAGCTAACGTGCGCTTCGATTGAACCAACGCTGAACCAGCTACTGCTATGGACCAAACACTTGCAGCCGTTTGGTGCTCTGTCCACCCACGCGTCGGTTTTTGTGGTAACTAAACTTTGATTATTGTAACTTACATGGCCAGAACTGCTTGATGGGGTACGAATGCGCACTTGCTCGAAGTCATCCCGCTCCCGCTGGACCGATAGCTGCTGGTTCGGGCGTGGTGGTGATGGTGGGTCACTCGAGACTGGCCTGCTGGATGATGGATTAGGAAGAGTAGGGCGTGGCTGGTTGGTACGGACTGTGGGAAGAGTAGGTCGTGGCGGGTTGGGACGGACTGTAGGAAGAGAAGGGCGTGGCTGGTTGGGACGGACTGGGGGAAGACCAGGGCGTGGCTGGTTGGGACGGACTGGGGGAAGACCAGGGCGTGGCTGGTTGGGACGGACTGGGGGAGGGCGTGGCTGGTTGGGACGGACTGAGGGAAGACCAGGGCGTGGCTGGTTGGGACGGACTGTGGAAGGAGTTGGCCTGGGACGGACTGAAGGGTTGGGGCGTATGAGTTGTGGGTGGGAAAGCCTTGGGCGGGTTGAACGGGGAAGAGTAGGACTGGGATAGTTTGCCGAAGGGTGGGGAAGGCGGATGATGGGTGGTGAGCCGGCCGCACCAGGGTGATAATGTGGGTAGAAGTAGGGGTGAGGGTAACCAGGTGGAGGTGGAGCAGGTTGATGGAGGGAAATAGGGTAGTAGGGTGGAGGGTGCGGCATAGTCGGTGGTGTTTGGAGGCCGGGACGAAGATGGAAGCGCTGTGCCATCTGCAAGTACATAAAAATGTAACGCCACGGTTGTACTGACGTCCCAGCAGGCCTGCCAAAAATAAAAAGGCCTTGCAGTATGGCTGACCTGCCCTTACGCGCATCCCCGAGACCGCCCGGCACCCTGCAGATATGCAACCGATTGCATAGCTCAGTTGATCCAGGAAGCGGAAAAAGGGAATAATTTGACATATCTAAATTGAGTATTTATCTTATAATTATGCCTCAGGATGGTTTGCATCTTTACACTAAATTTTTTGACCCAAATTCCAAACAGTTTCGGAGAAAATCCACTTGGAAAATGGATATAACTCAACTTGACCCCTTTCACGGAGGGAACTCAACCGAAATCCACATAACTCCATTGGGAAAAATGGCAAAAGGAGATAACTCAACTTGTGACGTCTTTATTAGTTTAATATAAAAAGAATCAACTCAACTCCCCAGCACTAGTTGGAAAAGCATAGACAATCAAAAAGAGAGGTAGCTCCAAAATTTACCACAGACATACAGACTGCGCAGACCTCACCAAATTCCACCTTGTTTGGGAGAACTTAGTAAACAATGGTTCCGTAGAATTATATCACAGGAACCGTCTACAGAGTAGTTCACATTTGAAAATTTTCAGTTATTTCTAAGGCTTTTTTTGACGAAAATGTGGATTCAGTAAGTTCACCCTGCAAAACAGTTTTTTGTACCTCCTGAAAAATGATGAAAATTGAATGCTATCCCCTTCTTCCGCTTCATTGATCAGTTCGGTGGGCCCAGGTGGTCCTTTCTACCGTCGGCCCTGCGGGCGACAGACGGCATTTGGCAATGCAGATAAAATTTGTTGGGGATCCTTCTCTATTTGTGGGCATCTAACCTCAACGAAGGTGGCTAGTTAGCATATCAAGACCACAATTTGTCCGCGCTTGTTTGGTGAAGCCCCTAGTCACATTCGAGACTCGAAACCAACACTTACATCAACGTACGTTGTGATACTTCTGTTCTGGTGATAAGTTTCCAGAACCAGAAATTATAGTAGGTTGACCGATAGGACCAAAGACTGGAACTGGAAAGAGAGCGTCGAACGTCGAACGAACGTAACCGACCTCGCATAGAGCACTTCCAATATGCGAAATATGGCGTTCAATATATCGATAGACTAGCCTAGCCAGCAACACCCCCCTAAAACGATAAAATGCGGCATGGATGGGGCTTCAGTAAATTTAAATGCCCCCCCAAAAAAAGAAACTGTGAATGAAAATTTCACAATCCTTCATACACCCTGTCAGAATACAACAAATCAATTTTATAAGTTTGTGATTTCTTGAGATATATGCTTCAGTCAGCAGGTACAACAAATTCAATTCACAATAATGGGCAAAGCTACAGCCCTGAAGGCATGCAGCACACAGATATGACTTCAAGTGAGGGATGTTTAGTCCAGGGCACAATCAAGGCATTAGATAATCAGTGTTAATCTTACTTAACAATTTAATCACCTACAAATATTTCAAAATTCAATGTACCTTCCTCACTTTACAGGAACAGGATCAAATATTTGGTCAATTTTTAAGAGAAGTTGGCATTTGTCTACTAATGGCCTGTGAATACTTTTCACGTGTTTAATCATGTTTTTCTTGGCAGTGTCCACTGGACAATCATTAAAAGTTTTTTCACATGCATCCACTGGGCACTTGAATGGGACAAGTCTCTGTCCTTGCGCATTTCCTATCGGTGATGCTTTATCTTTCCACTGTAATAAAAAATAGAAAACCCGTAAGCCAACTGAAAACATGAGGTAGTAATGATACATCAAACCTGATGCTCCATGGTGACTTTTCCACATACCACTAAAGAGCAGTTCACAACGGCATCAGCGACAAGTTTCATTCCTCTGGCCATTTCTTGTGTAAGTACAACACCACCAGTCATTAAATGAGGAATCAGGTCCTTTCTGAAGGCTGTGACCAATGGTGCCATGTCAATGTGCATCTGATGTGTAGGTTTGCTGTAACAATGTCATTCAATGTCACTAAATTGTTTATGATCTTTCACATGTCATTATATGTGAAAAATATAATTACAAGCATGTGCATTTCTTGGCGTTAATCCCCCATGGAATCCAAGATTTTGTTCCAATGTTCACCGCTTGGGCAATATTGGGCCCCAAATTGAACCCAAAATGTGCTGAGCTTGGATACAGCACTACCAGGTCCCCTGGGCGTTGAATGACCTACAAAGTTTTAATATATTAAACAAAAAAAACTTCAAACACAAAATCACAATTCTGGATGTTTACACATTTCTGCCCACCACTTTAAAAGGTATGTTTCGCTCTTGAAGCCAGCTTAATGTGGGCAACACACACTTGTGCCCAAGTATATTTCTGCATGATGTGTGATATAATAACACACAGCACTTGGCAAGATAATATTCCAGCAACTCTGTGGCCCATGGTGGAATAATGACCCTGGTGCAAAGAAGCACAGTAAAATATTACTTAAAAAATAAAGGAAAGAAGATGAGTTATGGTTAGCTCTGTGGACTACTTGCCAGACTTTTGGATGCCCCACATGTAGATAATTTAAGCTGTAAGTAAGACCATCTTCGACATGCACCGGGAAGAAGGAATGAGTAGTCCCAAAATACAAATATGGTGAATGCAAACCAGGGTAGTGGATGGGAAGCAACCAAAGGATGTTGAAAATTCTACTCAAATTTAAGTTGGCTGTTATCTGTATCATTCTGTCATCCATTTCAAGGCCATATCCATAATAAATTGGTTCAACTATTTCACTAAGGCTTCTTCCTTTAAATCTCTTTCTTCTTTGGGTTTCAATTTCAATGTCATCATCTTTTGGTGTACACTCTGATTGTGGGCAATTATCAGGGGGATTACGCTGCCTTGCACGCCAGGGGAAACCCTCCAAATCCTTGCTGTATTTGTTAAATAATTGCTCAGTCTTGATCCCAGACTCATCCAGCATTACTCTACTTCCATAGTCAGGTTCTTCATCAACAAAAGCATACTTAGAGCAGACATCAGAGTCCAGATGCTTAAAAACACTCTCTATATCCTTGCACTGCTTTAAAACCGAAGTGCTGTGAGCAAGAAAAAATAGATTCATGGATCCAGACAACCGAAGCGGAGGCTAGAGAAAATAAGGCATAGGACAAAACATTACTCACCAGCATGTATCACTTCTGTAGATATTAAGATCCTGCATAATTTTCTTGAAACCCCCTATTAAATCTTCCTTTTGAGTAGCAGAAAATTCATAAATTCCTTTCTGCTGAAACTCTTTTAGTGTCAGGACTTGCAAAGAACTTAGGTGAGTACGAAGGCATTCCTTAATGAAAGGGCCTTCACCATCTGGCTGTAGAACTCGTAGAGAAGAGGCCACAGTGACCTATAATGAAGGAGAAGGTACGTAACAGCATAGGGAGAGCATAAGGATACTGTATAAACATCAGATGGCAAATGGTGTAAAAAAAAATTCAACCCACAAGAAAAGCTCCATCTTCAACACCTAAATGTTGCTGTTCATGAGCCTCCAGCCACGGCACGAATTCGGATTTCCAATCAAGGTCAACGTCAATGCTAATATGTTGAACGGAAAGCATAACGTACCAAAATTATGCCTTTCCTCACAGAAATAGCCGTAGCAGAAGTGCAGGTTAGAGCTGGAATTTCCACTTCTGCTCGCTGAAATGAGAAAAAAAAGGTTTCAAATATCAGTTTACTCCATGAAATTTATAATAATCTTAATTATCCACCAGAGAATTAATTTTGCAACTTACATTGACGGGACACAGCGAAAATGCACGGATAACCCTTCAGAACATAAGCAACAGCAGAAAGCAGCCGGCGTAGGTTTGGCAAAATAGACACAGCCTCCCATTACCAACCGAACCCATACCCATAAAACGCAAAACTGAAAATTTTCTAGAAAAGTGTCCGAAATTGTTTGATTTCTCCATTCGCTTTGCCTTTTGTTCAGTTTTTTACGTTGCTTTTAAAGCTCCATCCGGTAATACAGTTGAAGTCGTTGTTTGTTTTTTTTTTCCTCAAAGGTGTTCAATGTGGATATATTTTTGACTACCGTGTTTTGTTTGCTCGGGCGCTGTTTGGCTTTTTTCACTTCACTTCAAAAGGGGCATTTAGTTCTCTCAATTCATTGTGATTATCTTCCGAAACAATGACGGACTATAATGCTCATGGTTACGTTATGAGCACAAGCCAGTTAAATGACTTATGGCATTATGACATGTGGCTTGGGCACTTTATTATGGATCTGCCACTAAGAAGGTGTAAGGCTATGCCAAAGAATATGCCGAATTTCCCAGAGATGGGATTTGATGACTTTCAAAAATTGAAGGACCAAGTGAGGGAAATGTGGATTACAGCTTCCCACATTTTTACTGCTAAAAAAGGACCCTACGGTTGGGGCCTATTTTTCAGAGAGGAACAGTCCCCCTTTGGCAGGTTTGAATAACGAAACATTCCTAGTCTGTTTATTTCATTCAGTATTTGTTTTTGACAGTGATTTCGCTTTTTATAGGGTACTCACTGAAAAGAAGCCATTGACTCTGGGCTGGTTGGCAAGAGTTCCGTCTCCAGATATGTGTCCTACTGGTCACAGGTACCTCAGGTCACCAACCGGAGAAGAAAAGTATCCTGTGTACCTTGGTGGCCCAATAAGCATAGCCAATTATGACAAGGTGGACAGAGTTCTCTGCAGGCGTCTCATTTCACAGAAAGAGCCTAACAAGAACAAAATGGGAGTGTGCAAAGGACCTAAAAGAAAGCTTTCACCAGGCCAAGAAGTCCTTTGGTCATACAATTTCGATCCTGCAGCCAAGAGGTGTCCAAATTTTTTTCCTGAAAATGAATGGCAGCCAGTAAGTGTTGTTCCTCATTCTTATTTTTGAATTTAAGGCATCATCCTGATGATGGCACCACACTTAATTTGATTTTCATATTTCAGATTTTATGTTGTTCAGAATTGCTGCAGAAGGGGTCATCTTTTATTCCCAGCCTTCTCGCAGAAGATCTCGGGCAGGTTGAAGAACATGATGATCCACCATCAAAGAGACGTAAAGTGGGCGGTCAAAGACCACTTATTAAAACCGCATGTATCCTCAGTCACAGATATTGTACATACTGTGGTGAGAATCTCGCACCATTACAGGGCAAGAAGGTAAACATTAAGTGTCATTGGGCACTCAGGCACTCCCTTGATTTGTGTGCAGAAATGGGTGTTGATCCAAACAATGTCAACACGCCTTTAGACCCTAAAGACTTTATCAAGCATCTGGACAAAGTTGACCATGTGTTCAACTCATTGAACTCACACAACTACAAAGTGGTTCCTGCCTGCAAATTTTTTGAAGTAACGTAAGTTCTATATCACCATTAGAGGTTCATGTAGTGGCTTGCATTATAACAGGGCAGACTACCCCTGAATTCATTTTAATTCATTTCATTTAGGAACACTACTTTGCTTCCACCTGATGCAAGTACAGAAGAAAAGGTTGCAGTTTTTCAACAATTTTTAGATGAAGGAATGTCTGCCTTCAAGAAGTACCAGGTTGTTTACCTAAAGGGTATCAAGGTTCCACAGAGTTACGATGACTTGCTCAAGTCAGAAGTGCATTCTAGTTATGACAAAATCAGTTGGAAGACCGACAAACCATCAGGAAACAACTTTTCTCTTTCACGTTATAATATTACTGACGTTGAACAAAATGAACACACTCTAAATATCAGAACCCACTTAATCAATGCCATTGTGGCTTGGTCACGTGATAGTTAGTGTTATCAACCAACAATTTGATTTCGAGCGACTGTTTTGAATAATTGTGCATTGTGTTCATTAAGTAAGTTCCAAATTTGCTTCAACACTTAAGTGTACCCTATTTGTCCTATAAAAATAATGACACTTTTTTTCAATTGCAATTTTATTTCATCCAAAAAGGCATAACAGCTTGATGTTTCTGAAGAAACACTGCATGACATAAGAGAAAGTATCAAACTGTTTCAATACTTATAATAATGCAACATTTTTTCAATTCTGAATTTATTTTATCCAAATGGCATAACAACTTGATTTTACTGAAGAAACACTATACGACATAAGAGATAGTATTAAACTTTTCATAATTACATTAAGCTAAGCCTTTTTATTGCATGAACCAACGCCCTAAGGGAGGTACCCCACCTCTCCTCATACTCTCCTCGATTTAAGAAAGACGTTTTTATTTACCTTAAAGGCAACATTGTGTTTATATGTTGAAATCAACTGTAAATATTCCAACAGTCAGCAATGTTGAAGAATTTATTCAATTTACCGCAGTTAAGTGCACTGGGCCAGAGGGTATTGGCACAATTACATACCTTTCTGGAGTCGCAAAATTAAAGATCAAACTGGCATAAAAATATCTGTATGCTGTCCCAAGAGTGAGATAATGATAACTTCAATCTGAGTGTTGATTACACAATTTTAAACACTCTGTGTATGACAAGGGTTATTGAAGCAACTCTGTTAGACGGAGTTGTGCTAAAATCACAAACTACGGTTCAAACATGCACAAATAAAGTTCACTGGCCACTAAACATTACCCTATCTCCCAATTTAAGGGAAGATTCATATAAATATTATTCACAATGTTAGAACAAATTATTCAAGGTTCGGTATCTGTAGTCTCACTACTTCCAAACCAATGAAAGACAAAAACACAAAAAACATGAAATTCATCACAATAAATAAATAATTACAAGTCCAACCCGTTCTTGGAATAAAACAAATCAAAACATATAGCAATTACTAAGGTTATTCGTACGCATGTTTTTCAATGCCACAATAATTTCACTCCAAGTAGTCTACAAAGGCATCTTGCATTAAAAACAAAACAAAACCCCAAAAACCTGATAGGTCATCCTTGTCTCCATGACAAGGGTTGTTAAAGCAGCTCTCTTACACAGTGTGATCAAATCACAAACTACAATCGAAGCAAAAACTTACCATGGTTCTCAATCAACAGGAAGGTATTAATCACATTGTGAGAGCACAATAATCCAAGGCTCATACAATGTTGTCTCACTACTTCCAAACCAATAAATCATAATGACACCAAAAACACAAGTTCATTACAATAAACATATAATTAGAAGGGCAATCACTCTCTCAACTACAAGAAATTGGAGGTTGTTCATCCTCTTATTTGACACTGCCGTAACAGTTTCACTTAAGGTTGTCGGCAAAGGTACATTACTTCAGAAGCAATAAAGAAAGAATTGGCCATCCCTTGGTCTATGACAAGGGTCATTCAAGCAACTCTGTTAGACTGAGTTGTGCACAAATCAGAAACTACATTTCAAACATTCACAAATAAAAGTTGACTGGCCACTAAACATTAATCCGTTTTTCAATTTAAGGGAAGATTCATATAAATATTATTCACAATGTTAGAACAAATTATTCAAGGTTCGGTATCTGTAGTTTCACTACTTCCAAACCAATGAAAGACAAAAACACAAAAAACATGAAATTCATCACAATAAATAAATAATTACAAGTCCAACCCGTTCTTGGAATAAAACAAATCAAAACATATAGCAATTACTAAGGTTATTCATACGCATGTTTTTCAATGCCACAATAATTTCACTCCAAGTGGTCTACAAAGGCATCTTTCGTTAAAAAAAAAAACAAAACCCCAAACACCTAATAGGTCATCCTTCTCTCCATGACAAGGGTTGTTAAAGCAGCTCTCTTACACAGTGTGATCAAATCACAAACTACAATCGAAGCAAAAACTTACCATGGTTCTCAATCAACAGGAAGGTATTAATCACATTGTGAGAGCACAATAATCCAAGGCTCATACAATGTTGTCTCACTACTTCCAAACCAATAAATCATAATGGCACCAAAAACACAAGTTCATTACAATAAACATATAATTAGAAGGGCAATCACTCTCTCAACTACAAGAAATTGGAGGTTGTTCATCCTCTTATTTGACACTGCCGTAACAGTTTCACTTAAGGTTGTCTGCAAAGGTACATTACTTTAGAAGCAATAAAGAAAGAATTGGCCATCCCTTGGTCTATGACAAGGGTCATTCAAGCAACTCTGTTAGACTGAGTTGTGCACAAATCAGAAACTACATTTCAAACATTCACAAATAAAAGTTGACTGGCCACTAAACATTAATCCGTTTTTCAATTTAAGGGAAGATTCATATAAATATTATTCACAATGTTAGAACAAATTATTCAAGGTTCGGTATCTGTAGTTTCACTACTTCCAAACCAATGAAAGACAAAAACACAAAAAACATGAAATTCATCACAATAAATAAATAATTACAAGTCCAACCCGTTCTTGGAATAAAACAAATCAAAACATATAGCAATTACTAAGGTTATTCATACGCATGTTTTTCAATGCCACAATAATTTCACTCCAAGTGGTCTACAAAGGCATCTTGCGTTAAAAAAAAAAACAAAACCCCAAACACCTAATAGGTCATCCTTGTCTCCATGACAAGGGTTGTTAAAGCAGCTCTCTTACACAGTGTGATCAAATCACAAACTACAATCGAAGCAAAAACTTACCATGGTTCTCAATCAACAGGAAGGTATTAATCACATTGTGAGAGCACAATAATCCAAGGCTCATACAATGTTGTCTCACTACTTCCAAACCAATAAATCATAATGACACCAAAAACACAAGTTCATTACAATAAACATATAATTAGAAGGGCAATCACTCTCTCAACTACAAGAAATTGGAGGTTGTTCATCCACTTATTTGACACTGCCGTAACAGTTTCACTTAAGGTTGTCTGCAAAGGTACATTACTTTAGAAGCAATAAAGAAAGAATTGGCCATCCCTTGGTCTATGACAAGGGTCATTCAAGCAACTCTGTTAGACTGAGTTGTGCACAAATCAGAAACTACATTTCAAACATTCACAAATAAAAGTTGACTGGCCACTAAACATTAATCCGTTTTTCAATTTAAGGGAAGATTCATATAAATATTATTCACAATGTGAGAACAAATTATTCAAGGTTCGGAATCTGTTGACTCCCAAACCAATGAAAGACACAAAACACAAAAAACATAATATTCAATAAATAAATAATTAATTAGAATTAAATTTCAATAATTTACCAAGTAATGAGAAGGTCATGCATTATTCACATTGTTCCAGCACAATCATTCAAGGCTCAGAATCTTTTATCTCACACCGTACTTCCAAACTAATATAAAATATTAAAGAACTAAGTTCATTGAAATAAATTCAAGGGCAACACCTCTTCTTTGACCAAACCAAATTGAAACGTTCCTCAATTATTAAGGTTATTAGTACTAATATTTTTATGGTTACCCCAATTTTACTCAAGGTAACTACAAAATAACATTTCAAGCTTGTACAAATACAAGCGCAATGCCTTAGTCTAAATGACACAGATTTCCAGTGAAAAATAATAAAATCACAATCCGTCTGTCAATAATTACAACCTACTCAATCTTTTAGATTGTCGATTCCTTAATTTTTTAAGGATTTTCACTTTCAAGCCTTCTATGAAGGACGCATATGTCCGTCCTATTTTATAGAAGACTGAATCAGCGCAACCAGAATGCCTTTCCATTACATGAAGAAGAAGTTCAAGAAATGCAGAATGCCTGCTCTGGTCTCTTGGCATTGTGCAAGCTGGGCATTGAATTACTATAGAATCTCTGAATCTTGGGTAAGGAGATGGAAGAAGAACATCTCTGGAATAAAGTTCTGCATAATTTTTGGCAATTTTCATCATTGCTCGGGGCTTAAGAAAATTTCTGGAACATTTTCTTGCTTCCTGTCTATGCCCCTGGAGCTGCAGCATATTTGTTTTCACCCGCTGTTTGAAGCCAATGTCATCATTGAGAATGCGTCCATAAGCTTTGAAATCATCCGTATCCATTTCTTCAATCTGAGGGGTAAAGGCGGACAAGAAGTAGCATAAGGAAACCTCATGATCTGACTAGATTTAATAACTGGCCATAGACTGATTCATACTTACTTTCAAAATTGTGTTCAGGTTAAGAGTGTCCAGGTTACGGCAGTGCACTTTAGAATTGTCAAACATGAATGCAGCCTCTGACGTTGCATGTGTCACACTCATAAAATGAGGTGTTTCTTGCTTTGTTGTTGTTTCTTTGTTGCTATCCCTCGCAGTGCTCTGAAGAAACACAGGAAATAATGAAGAGAAGTAAGAGAAAAATAAAATACGGCTTGCCACCAAAAATGGAACTTATAACCTATGACACGTACTTCTGCTTTTCCCCGGTCAGAACAAAGGAATTCAGAATCTGGAAAGTTTTCCTGACACTTAAAAGAATCTTGGCTTCCGATCGAGGTCACAACATCATTCAAATCAATTGGTTCCTCTTTCATGAAGGAATAAGACAGCAGTGTGTGACCTGCCATACTCCTCCTAGTTCCTCTAGGTTATGTCGACGGGTGTGTGTGTTGTGTTTGTGTTGTGTATGGCTCAACAAGGCCGTGACTCGAGGGCGTTCATGACTTCGACTTCAAGCTTCATGGCTTCACGCGAGGAGGTTCATGTTTAACTTGTATTGAAGAATTCACCACGTATTGGAGGTTTCACCCTCTCTGCTGTTTTTGTATTTTGTACTTTTTGTATTTCTTGAAGCCCGTTCCACTTTCGCGGCCGAGAAGTTTCATCCTGGTTCATTCAAGGTAAATATTCGGACGATGTAAGGGGAGGGAGGGCAAGCGCGACAAATGCATAGCAATTACTATTGTAGGATTTTGGAGTGTTATAGCTGTTCTCAGAATGAACAAAATGTTGAAGTCGGCTTGGAAAAGCCCTGAAATTATTTGCAATTAATTGATTTCCGATCTGCGGTGCCATTGAGATTACCCTCCTGGTTTCCGTCATGACACCACTTGGTCTTAAAAATAAATATCAACTTTAAATCGTCGGTAGGGAGCCATCAGTTTTTGCAACCACCACTTTTGAGACAATTAGAAACAGAGTCCAGCTGGTGGTGACTAACTTATTGGATATTAAATTGTTTTATTAATAAAATGTTGTCTATTTTTCTAGATGGAGAACCAGGTACCACCAAATTTGTTATTTCAAATTTTCAGCTACCTGCCTGAAAGAGACCTCCTGCATGTCCGAGGAGTGTGCAGGAGGTGGCGTAAATTGGGATCAAGCCCTATAGTGTGGAGGGAGAGGGCAATCGTCGATGTCATGCTAGAGAGAGATCTCTTTGAGGTAAAGTGTTCCCACTCACATTCCTAATGAACCACCTACATCATTTCTAAGAAGGAGTCTGTCAGTTTAATATCAAACTCTTTTCATATTGCAACAGTGCCCAGCTTTATGTCGTTTTTTTTTTTTTGTTTCTTTTTGCAGGCCGTACTTAGAGTGGCGCCAGTTGTGGCCACTATTAGTTTGAATTTGCCAGAAGGTATGATACCGGGCCTACTCACTACCTTCTGTGCTGCCAAGAGGCTGTCATTTTCAGTGTGGAATAACGTCGCCATCGACTGTTGCCAAATTCTGAGACGTCAGGTGGGCAGTCAGCCGTAGTCAATATTACCTGACATTCATCCTGTCACATTTGTTTTATCGTGATGTCACATTCCTGGAACAAAGCAGTTCGTTGATATTTATGTTTCATGTTGCAGCTGGAACTGGGCAGCCTAGAAAGTATCCACATGCACATGCATGGGGAACCGATGAGCTTTGCCCCCTTTATGGAAATGCTGCAGGGCACCAGGATCAGGGAAATATCCTTGCAGAACTACAGGTAGTTTGTTCATTCGTCGACATGACAACAACCATTGTGGCCAATAGAAAGGTGGGTGTCAAGAACAAAATTTACCATGTTTCAGGCCACCTATTGGAGGTCAACTTCCGCCCAGCGCCCCTGTCAGCTCTTTAAAGGAGCTTCGCGCAGATACTCGTAAACCAGATAGGCATGTCCAGTTCCTTTTATTTTCTCACAGGAAAACCCTCCAGGTATGTTCTATACAATTACTTCCTCGTCAACTTATGTGTCACTTAAAAAATGAAATTGGTCTTTCTGTCAGTGCTACTTTTACAGTTTCAGTTGAGAACTAGTTACACTCTGTTACCTTTTGCAGATGGTTTCCCTGCCTCTCTGCATACCCACTCCCATGGCAATCCTATCTCTTGCAAGTGAGCTGCAACAGCTGGAATGTCCCCCACAAGTGGATATGGAGCTTCTTTTGAAGTGCCCCAAGTTGAGGTCTGTAACCATAAAGATGGAGCGAAGGGGGACAGTCATCGAAGAGAGGCATGTTGAGCGCGCACGGAGTGCCATCTCAGCGACTGCCCAGTTCCTAGCCAAGGCAACGCAGGTTTGCATTACATTTGTTATTTTAAATCAAATGTAGGGCTCAGAATCAGGGGTACATTCTGTTTTGGTGTACATTGGTGTACAGTACCAGCTGTGCAGGTGGACACTATTTCTTCTTTACTTCTGGGTCTTTTCTTGGATCCAAGTCGTGATACATTATCTGAGATGTGCTTGCTGAGAATGCAACATTGATTCTAATCCTGCATTTGCCTTTTTTACTCGTAGCTCCATGAGTATTCACTTTATCCAGAGGAGACCTTTGATTCTCGGGAGAGCTCTGATTCTGAGGAGACCTCCGATTCTGAGGAGACTTCTGGTTCTAAGGAGAAAGTGGTCAGGACTCTAACAATGGCTCCAGTTGCATGCAATGACTCGGCATTGGAGAAAGTGAAGCTCAACATGTTGGCACAGGACGCAGGTACGTTTCTATTACTACATATTAAATTGCGTCATATACTGTAGTGGCTTCTCTCTGCCTTTTTGCTATTCCGTGCTCTCTGCTTGTCCTATAGAGGTGCCCCAGAGAGCTCTGTCGGAGGCCTTGCCTAAGCTGCCACACTTGCGGAGCATCTCACTCACTTGCCCTCCAACCTTGGCCATGATGAGTTCAATCAGCCCACAGAGCTCGCCCAGTCTGCGAGAAATGTTTGTTTTGCTTCAGGAATGTGTGCACTCATTCATGCATCAGGAGGCGGTGAGTGATATGTTCATCATGATGCAGGGGTGGCCAAGTGTAGTCCATCCCCAGTTTGAGTCCCATCAGAACTTGTGCCCATGTGTGTTCCCACATTGCGTACAGTACCATTGTGTCAACTTTTCCTCATATAAACTGTAGTCTTACCACAGTGTCCCCTTAACTACTTTATTCTTAATAATAATCTTATTTTCATGTTTTTATTTTTTTTCAGGTTCAGAGCCTGTTGCGTTGTAACAGGCATTTGCACATTTTAGTAAAATGTAATAGTCATTGCCATGAAGATCCCCCTTGCCGTTTTTGCAGGTATAAATGAGTCTTTTGGTTCGTTGTTTAAGTCTTGCCGAATTGTAGCTTGACTATTAATGCATATTTAGTTGATGAGGATGGATTCCAAAGTCATGTCACCACTTTTTCAATCCTGCATCATTACCTGAGTCATTACACATGACATTGCTTCCTGCCAGCCTTTAAAAATTGATTTTGTCCTGTTACAGATCAGACTGCCACAACCAACTGAAGTCTAGACACAATGACTTAGTAGGGATATTTGCCCATCCCCCGAATGTGTGCGATCTAGAGGAACACCAAGGAAGTTACTTTTGGGTGAAGATGTAAATTATAGCTTGAAGATGTAAATATGTTGTTTCTATTTGTTTTAATTTTGGTAAATGATATGAGGTTCTCTAGTTTGCACTATAGTCTCTTAAGGTTTGTTGAAGCCTCTTGTGTTTATTTGGAATTGAGTATTATGAGAATCGGTATTACGTTTCAGTGTTGTTAAACAGTGAGACATAATATTTTGATTACCGATACATTTTGACTTTAAATCATTTTGTGAACAGACTTAGTGTATTGAGGTTTGCATGAAGTGAAGATGGAGCTTTGTACTAACACTTCACCCTTCTACAAAGATCTTTTCCTTTTGTATTAATTCTTTTTTGTTCAGGACGTAGCCTCTTACGCTTTGTGTAAGCCTCTTTTGGATATTTGAAATTGAGTATTATGATTATTGTGTTTTTGTATTGTTTAATTTTATTATTGTTTTGGAAATGGTAGCCTCTTACGCTTTGTGTAAGCCTCTTTTGGATATTTGAAATTGAGTATTATGATTATTATGTTTTTGTATTGTT